>NC_053027.1:314656697-314956697 GCF_003073215.2 Triticum urartu
TGGCTAACCTGAACTACGACTACAAGCAACTCTTTTGAGGTGGCGCACACGAGTCCACATATTCACCATTCAATACACCACTATGGATCTGCTCCCGTCTCCCTACGAGAAGGCCATCCATAGCACTCACACTTATCTTGCGAGTTTTAGAGTATCCACTTTCACTTGTCTATGAACTATGCAAGGGGTCCAAGTTTCCATATCCGAGGAATCCGGTTATTCGAATAGATAATGATAACCCCGCAGGGGTGTACTTCTTCACACACGCTCCCACCAGTTACCGTCGTTTATATGACATGTACTCGGCAACCTTCAAGCGGAAGCCCAACGAGGGTGTTGACCACGGCCTACCTAAACACTCAAGTCTCTAGTCCAGGTTTATCGCCTATCCAGGTTCCATCCGTAGGGATTCTGGCCGAGGTTTCCACATACGGCCCCGAACGATGTGCACAGGGTTCCGGGACACCAAACGGGCGCCCGGCATACCCGGCCACGGTGTATCTACCGCATCATAGCCCACCCCTAGGGTCAGCGCTACGCACGGCCACCAACACATAACCTACAAACACCAGAAACTAGTTGAAACTCCTGGACAGAGTACTAGGGTGATTAAGAAGCCGAGAGGGTCAATTAAGGATCCCAATGAGTGGTAGTAGCTGTTCATGGATCATAGACACAGAACTTAGTTCCTGAGGACGGCTGCAATGAGACAACCCACCATGTACTCCTACATGGCCTCTCACCGCTACCTTTACCAAATCGTGTTCACACACTTAGCTCTCAACGGTAGGACATGTTCATCACGTTCCAACTCATTCCCGATGAATCAGACCTGACTCAACTCTAAGCAATAGCAGGCATGACAAACAAGCATGAATGAGTAGGCACATCAGGGCTCAAACAACTCCTACTCATGCTAGTGGGTTTCATCTATTTACTGTGGCAATGACAGGTCATGTAGAGGATAAGGGGTTCAGCTACCGCATGATGTAACAGTTGAAACGTTGTTGTCCTAATGCAGTAAAAGAGAGCAGGAGCGAGAGATTGGTATTGTATCGGAATGAACAAGGGGGTTTTGCTTGCCTGGCACTTCTGAAGATAATATAGCTCTTCATCGGTGTCATCGAACTCATCATCAAAACATACGTCTACCGGGGGGAACAATCACCGGCAAACACAGAAAGAATACAATCAATGCAATGCACATTATGATGCATGATCATGACATGTAAATATGTTGTGATTTGAGCTAATGCAACTAAAACCAGATTAAATGAAGTTGGTTTGAACCAAAGACTCAACTTCAACTCCATATGTGATTATTTAAATGCCACTTATTTGATTTGACCTGATCAGCAGGCATAAGTTGTTCAAATATGCATGATAATGCCATAATCAGATTCTTTGGATTTTTCTGGTCATTTTTCATATATAACTTATTTCATTTGGAGTTACGGTTGATTTACTATGAATTTTTGAAGTTTTGGCCATTTTCTGAATTTTATAAATCATTTCTGATTTATTTAATTCCAAAAAACAAATACTGCATAAGCATTGAGTAAGCATGACGTCAGCAAGTCAACTATGGCTGACCAGTGTCAAACCTGACCAATGGGGCCCACTGGTCAGTGACCCATTAATTAACCCCGGTCAAAACCCGTGCTGACGGGGTTTGACCCAGCGGTAGGGCCCGCTGTCAGTGGTAGTGAGGTGGCTAATGGTGGGGATTAGTCCTAATGACCATGCCACGCCGGCAGTCGCCGGAGTTTCGCCGACGGGGACCAAAACCGACGACGGAAACGCCACGAGAAAACGCTACAGGGGATGGTTTCGGGCGTGGTTTGCGGCTATGGGTTGCTGGGCTTCGCGCGCATCCAGGGGTGGCAGAAGATCGAGCTGGGGTGGCCGGAGTTCACCGGAATGGAGCTCGCGGCGGCGCCGGAGTTCGGCCCCGAGCGGCGCGGGGTGCTGTGGTGCAAGTCAGGAGCTTCGAGCGGCGGCGTTGGGTTCGTGGGGACCCGCTGAGCTCACGGCAGTGCTCAAGTGCGAGTTGTGGCCGCGGTTACCACGGTGGCGCCATGGATGGCAGTGGTGAGCTTCGGGCTCGACAGATATGATGACTACAATGGCCGTATAGAAAAAAGGAGAGGGGGAATCGGTTCAGGGGCTCACGGGGATCACGCAGAGAAGGTCAGCGAGCTCCGGGGAGGCGTCAACGGCGGCAAATCGACGACGGCTATCCTCGATGGCCGAGGAGGGGAACGGCGGAGCTGGCGGCAACCAGGGCTTCCGGCGCCTTCCGCCTTGGTGAGGAGGAAGAGGGGAACGAGGCGGGGCTTCTTGGCGCGTCGGCGAGGCGTGGGGTGGCCGGTGGTCGTGGTAGAGCACGGCGGCGCCCTCTGGTGCGCTCGGGAAGAGAGGGAGAGGGATCCAGAGGAGGCGAGGAGCTGCGGGCGTGAGAGAGAGAGGTCGGGGGGGGTGCGTGGCGACGCATGGAGGCATCCAGGGCGTCAGGGACGCAGGCAGCCAGGCAGGAGGTGGCTCGGGCGCGTGTGCGCGCGCGGCGAGCACGCGCTCGTCCTTCTGTCCGGGGAGGAAGACAACAGGGAGGCTGCGGTGGTGGGCTGGGCCGGCCACTTGGGCCGCCAGGTAAGCCCAGGTGCTATCTCTCTCTCTCTCTCTCTTTCTGTTTTCATTTATTTAATTCTCTGTTGTTTGTTTTGAATTAGTAGAAATACTAATCCATTTTAGAAAATTCTGAAAATAATCATAGGCATCTTTGGAATTACTCCCAACATCCTAAAATTACTTTCAAAAGTATTTGGGCATTTAAAAGTATTTATAGTATTTTAAATGCCCAAATGCAAATAGTTATGTTTTAATTCAAAAATCCAAAATGGCTCCAAAATTTATGAACCCATTTTTGGCAGAGGTTTTAGCCAGAACCAAAAATGATGAACATTTTTTAAGGGCATATTGGGCTCATTGAAAACATTTAAAGTTGGGCCTATTTGCATTGCTTTGGTGCTAGGGGTTTGATCATCCCCATTTCAGTTTCATAAAAAAAACATGATGCCATGATGATCATGCAAGAGTAAGCAAAGCTAAGCTAGGGCTGTGACAACTCACCCCCACTAAACAAGAATCTCGTCCCGAGATTCAAGCGTAGGGTAAGATGAAGGGGGACGCAAACTTAACCCAATCTTCACGATCCAAGTTGCACTTCATAAGAACGTTGGTTTGATCACCATCTTTGTCTCGATGTCTTGCTCTGAGAACTCCCACCAACATGACAACGAGAGGGAAGGGAAAACTCTAGAAGGATCGATCTTCTCGAAGATCAAACAACTCAGGATCAACTCATGGAGTGAGACATAGGAACATCTCTCCAATTGAGACACAAAGTTCACATCAGGGTGATGGAAATCAGACGACGAGGATTCAAGTTGGTAGGTAGTAATTCCACACTTGAGTAAGGTGGTGCAAGGTTTCAAGGTTGCGAGGAGATAATTGTCATGAACCCATAACAGGGCACCTGGGAGAAGGTGACTCGTTGAACTGTTCCCTTAAGTGGCAAAAAGAATTACTTTTGATCCATAAATCATTGAAACTCTTCATACGAGCTTAAGGCAATTTACAATTTATCGTTTGAGATAGCTCGAAGAGACGGCATACTCGGACTAGGATGGATGATGTGGACTACCTTGTTGAAGACAATGCAAGGGATGATTTTTCTTACGCGTGCTCTCAAGAACTTGAGCATTTCCATATTCATCAAGGTTCTACCAACATCCGTGGCAAGGATCCTGGCAACATGACATACTACCATGATGACTAGTGATGGATGATGCAGATACAAAGGAAGATAACACCTTCTCGGATCTTCCCTTAGCGAGGCTAAGGGAACAGAATCTGGACGATCGACCGAGAGACATTTAGCACTCCGCTTCTAATGTTCTCCTTGATGTGCTAGCGTAATCCATTTATAGATATGGTTTGATATCTAGAACATCAAGTAAAAGGCCGGACTTCGGAAGCTCAAGAATCCATAAGGAATAACTACGGAGGCAGATCCTGCGAGATCCTTATGGGGAGGTGACCAACTTCTTCAACCAGGATACTACAATAATAGGCCTTCCGGCTAGGTGTGTTGGCCACGACATCCACGTTACCGGTTACAGAGAGACCAACAATATAGTTCTTGGAGTACGTTCCAACCATCATATCTGCCTGAGATTCAGATCTGGTTGGTGTTAGGATATTCCGGACCCATCCAGTCTAGAAGGAAAATGAGAGTTTGCAACACAATTTGACGAGATGACGTTGCGAGATTTTCGGGGAATGAACTGCGATATCAAGCTCCAAAGCATGAGCTGGTTCTGCTACAAACCTGTGAACACGCTATCCAAGACGAGCATGACCACGTAGTAGTCTTATAGTAAAACACTATCAAGTTCAGGTGGGGAACCATCATCGAGGATGTCGAAGTCTTGTGCATGAACTAGTATTCGCACAACAACTCCTTTTCCTTGAACAAATCAATCAGTGGCTTGGGGTGCTAGGGAATACATATGGGCTGAAGGTTGCAACTCTTCAAACCATGGAATACTTCGCACATATGCGTGACTAACTTGGGATGGTACCAGAGGAAACAAAAACAATCTTTCTCGAACTCACGGCGGCAACTTGCACCAAATGCACATGAATCAGAGAAAGTCGCTTCTTTCATCCAACATATGCTTCATGAACGGGACATGAAGATAATGCTTTTAGAAGTTTCCAACACTAGGTTGACGTTCAACATGAATCATGGGGGAGACAAAATGCTGTTGATGGGCTCAACAGCAACCCATCGGAATTTCCATATCACTGGACTTCCACCATCATGTGAACACGGTGCTAACATTGGTTAGACCAAAGATGTAATGGTGTATGCTTGAGGGATCAAACACGAGTAAGACAACATTACAAACATTGTTGGTTCTGATATGACTTGACGATAGCCCATACTCAAGTCAAAGTTTTGACAAGGCAATAGATCCAACCACTAATCACGAGGACCAATCAATGGAGATATCATCTTTCTTCAACACACACACAAACACAAAGATAACCCTTTAGAAAGAACCAAATTCGGCAAAGCTTTTATCTTCCAACTCTCCAAGTTGTTGTTTAGCTTAACCAACTAGCTCAGGGATATCCAACATAGATTCTTGGAGAAGGGGTGGTTTACAAGAAACCAACTTGATCACGAACTCAACATAGCAGTCAGGGGACAACCTGGTGACACTTCCGAGGAAATATTCAGAAAATCACGAACCACCGATATGACTATAAGCTCGAGAACAATCTTGCTTTTCAAGGCAAAGACGACATGATCAGAAGAGCAAGGGTTTGGCAAAATCCTAACCCTTTGATCAAAGAGTGCACCAGGAATTAAGGACTAGGTAGCACGATCAACCTTAGGGTGATGATTCAATAATCAGCACACTAAGAATGATATTAATGTCCATTAACTACCAAGCAAAGAGTTGCTAGGAGTATTTATTTCACACATCACGATTCACTTGTCGGCATTCCGGTTGCAACCACACGGGAACCGAAGAGTGAATGGTGATGGCGAGAAGTATCACTGTGTCAAGAATTCATAAGAGTTGGTGCAATTCTCATGACATTCCTGACGTCAAGAGGGTAATACTTCAGGGTAGAACAGAATCAAAAGCTGGATTGGCATTTTGATCTGCAGAATACAACTTCTTTGACCCAATCCTGGATATGGATGAGGTACTAGAGTTTGTTTCTCCTAGTCATTCTGAAATAGAACGGCTTGACGAACCACAAGAATACTAGGCATCGATGAACACAAATGCACACATACTCCTGACTATCAATTGATATACGAAGGTCAGAAAACAACTAAAGAGGGACAACTCAAGGAACATATAAATTTCTGAGTTGTGGATGCATAGATTAGCATGTCGAACGAGTTCAACATATTTCTTCCGGATAACCCATGTAGAAAGGAAGAACTGGCAGAATCACAATATGAATGGAGTACTCCTCAAGAGCACCCTGGTTGTGATCTTTTGATTCAAACGAATTTCTGCCAAGGATGGTTCATGGTATTTGGAAGAAGGAATTACCATGGACCTCGAGGGCTATCCCAAAGGTTACTAATATTCCAAAGGTACGAGCAACACTATCAACACGAAGTAGGGTGAATCACGGGTTCGAAAACCCAGGAGTAGAATACCTACTACTAATGGCATCACGAAATGCTTTCGAGAATGGTGGCCAGAATTATCACACCGGGAACAAAACATGGCTAGATTACTAGGTGACTCCCTAAAATACCTAGGGTCATAATAATAGCTCCAACATATATGTCGAGGCAACAGAGTACCTCAACTCACCGATTAGTATGGTTAATCTGGCCCAAAAGGATATCAGGAACGGGAAGAAAGGATTTGCAAATGCATTAGACTATTTAGAGACCTAGGATGACTCGGACAACATAACGGCTGTAAATGCTCAAAATTATTTGAGACATCCTGCAAAATGGTGGCATAACCACTTAACATCACAAAATCAAGGTTCCGAGACCAACTATGAACACACAGAAGTAGTAGAGACTGAACTAGGCTTAAATCCAACAATCTTATAAGTCTATGGATTAGTAACACGTCATCCTGATAGATAGATGAGAAGGCCTAGTTTCTTAACCCCGTAGAAAAGAAGAGGTTGACTCAGATCAGGAGGGCATAAGGTATAAGGAGTAAAAAGAGCCTTACGTTCCCTTCCACAATCAATTCCCCTACATAACTAAAGCATTTCTTGACACAACTTTGACCGGTTTGGCTTGGCAATCCTACAGGCAGTCAGGCTCTGATACCAAAAGCTGTCAGAACCCTGATTCCAAGTCACATCGATCTAGCCGATAACACCTCATATCACTTTGCGGCCTCACACACGGTATTCCCACGGGTGTCGCCTTACCATGGCCCGGGATCGTTTGCGCCTTTTGGCTCATGTATATGATAGTGTCGCTAGCATCCATATGACAGAGAACCCGGACCGACATGGATAGTCATGAACCCAAAGCGGCACTAACCTATGGGGACAGGCATACATGAATCACATCAAGCATGTCGGTCAGCAGCGTGTGAATCCGGGCTGTAGCACTGGGCTAACAGGACTCCGGGAACCCGGGCTGTAGCAGGCTAGGCAGGACTCCGGATGTCACCGCGTGACATTTCCCCGAAGGGACAGGCACAGAAACAAAGTGAAACACATGCCGGCCAGTCAAGTGTCCTGAGCAGTAGTGCTAGGCTAACAGGACTCCGGTGAACCATGCTGTAGCGGACTCACATGGCTCATGGAAGCACTAGACTACATTTCCCCATAAGAGAGGCTACCAAGGATAAACAACTAGATTGTCAGATCCCACACATACCAAGCATTTCAATCATACACACAATATGCTCGATATGTGTAAATACAACACGGCATCACAACATGACTCTACAACTCAAGTATTTATTCATTAGGCTCCGAGGAGAGAGATATTACAAACATGGGTCTCATGACCCAACAATCATAGCATACAAATCAAGCACATGCGGAAGCTTAACATGTCTGAGTACAGACATCTACAAATGGAAAAAGGCTAAGAATCCTGACTATGTACCAGATCCTGCCGAGGGCACAAGATCGTAGCTGAGGTAGCAAGCTAAACGTCGAAGCCCACACGGAACTACTAGCGAGACTGGCGTCTCTCTGCAAAACATAAATTAAGCAAACGTGAGTACAATTGTACTCAGCAAGACTTACATCAGAACTAACTACATATGCATCGGTATCAACAAAGGGGTAGTGGAGTTTAACTGCAGCAAGCCAGCTTTGACCTAGTGGCTAACCTGAACTACGACTACAAGCAACTCTTTTGAGGTGGCGCACACGAGTCCACATATTCACCATTCAATACACCACTATGGATCTGCTCCCGTCTCCCTACGAGAAGGCCATCCATAGCACTCACACTTATCTTGCGAGTTTTAGAGTATCCACTTTCACTTGTCTATGAACTATGCAAGGGGTCCAAGTTTCCATATCCGAGGAATCCGGCTATTCGAATAGATAATGATAACCCTGCAGGGGTGAACTTCTTGACACACGCTCCCACCACTTACTGTCGTTTATACGACATGTACTCAGCAACCTTCAAGCAGAAGCCCAACGAGGGTGTCGGCCACAGACTACCTAAACACTCAAGTCTCTAGTCCAGGTTTATCGCCTATCCAGGTTCCATCCGCAGGGAGTCCGGCCGAGGTTTCCACATACGGCCCGAACGATGTGTACAGGGTTCCGGGACACCAAACGGGTGCCCGGCATGCCCGGCCATGGTGTATCTACCGCATCATAGCCCACCCCTAGGGTCAGCGCTACGCACGGTCGCCAACACATAACCTACAAACACCAGAAACTAGTTGCAACTCCTGGATAGAGTACTAGGGTGATTAAGATGCCGAGAGGGTCAATTAACGATCCCAATGAGTGGTAGTAGCTGTTCATGGATCACAGACACAGAACTCAGTTCCTGAGGACGGCTGCAATGAGACAACCCACAATGTACTCCTACATGGCCTCTCACCGCTACCTTTACCAAATCGTGTTCACACACTTAGCTCTCAACGGTGGGACATGTCCATCACGTTCCAACTCATTCCCGATGAATCAGACCTGACTCTACTCTAAGCAATAGCAGGCATGACAAACAAGCATGAATGAGTAGGCACATCAGGGCTCAAACAACTCCTACTCATGCTAGTGGGTTTCATCTATTTACTGTGGCAATGATAGGTCATGCAGAGGATAAGGGGTTCAGCTACCGCAGCATGTAATAGTTGAAACGTTGTTGTCCTAATGCATTAAAAGAGAGCAGGAGCGAGAGATTGGGATTGTATCGGAATGAACAAGGGGGTTTTGCTTGCCTGGCACTTCTGAAGATAATATAGCTCTTCATCGGTGTCATCGAACTCATCATCAAAACATACGTCTACCGGGGGGGACAATCACTGGCAAACACAGAAAGAATACAATCAATGAAATGCACATTATGATGCATGATCATGACATGTAAATATGTAGTGATTTGAGCTAATGCCACTAAAACCAGATTAAATGAAGTTGGTTTGAACCAAAGACTCAAATTCAACTCCATATGTGATTATTTAAATGCCACTTATTTGATTTGACCTGATCAGCAGGCATAAGTTGTTCAAACATGCATGATAATGCCACAATCAGATGCTTTGGATTTTTCTGATCATTTTTCATATATAACTTATTTCATTTGGAGTTACGGTTGATTTACTATGAATTTTTGAAGTTTTGGCCATTTTCTGAATTTTATAAATCATTTCTGATTTATTTAATTCCAGAAAACAAATACTGCGTCAGCATTGAGTAAGCATGACGTCAGCAAGTCAACTGCGGCTGACCGGGGTCAAACCTGACTAGTGGGGCCCACTGGTCAGTGACCCATTAATTAACCCCAGTCAAAACCCATGCTGACGGGGTTTGACCCAGCGGTAGGGCCCGCTGTCAGTGGCAGTGAGGTGGCTAATGGTGGGGATTAGTCCTAATGACCATGCCACATCGGCAGTCGTCGGAGTTTCACCAGCGGGGACCAAATCCGACGACGGAAACGGCACGGGAAAACGCTACAGGGGATAGTTTCGGGCGTGGTTTGCGGCTATGGGTTGCTGGGCTTCGCGCGCATCCAGGGGTGGCAGATGATCGAGCTGGGGTGGCCGGAGTTCACCGGAATGGAGCCCGCGGCGGCGCCGGAGTTCGGCCCCGAGAGGCGCGGGGTGCTGTGGTGCAAGTCAGGAGCTTCGAGCGGCGGCGTTGGGTTCGTGGGGACCCGCTGAGCTCACGGCAGTGCTCAAGTGCGAGTTGTGGCCGCGGTTACCACGGTGGCGCCATGGATGGCGGCGGTGAGCTTCGGGCTCGACAGATATGACGACTACAGCGGCCGTACAGGGAAAAGGAGAGGGGGAATCGGTTCAAGGGCTCACGGGGATCACGCAGGGAAGGTCAGCGAGCTCGGGGGCGGCGTCAACGGCGGCAAATCGACGGCGGCTATCCTCGGTGGCCGAGGAGGGGAACGGCGGAGCTGGCGGCAACCAGGGCTTCCGGCGCCTTCCGCCTTGGTGAGGAGGAAGAGGGGAACGAGGCGGTGCTTCTTGGCACGTCGGGAAGGCGTGGGGTGGCCGGTGGCCGTGGTAGAGCACAGCGGCGCCCTCTGGTGCGCTCAGGAAGAGAGGGAGAGGCAGCCAGAGGAGGGGGGAGCTGCGGGCGTGAGAGAGAGAGGTCGGGGCGGCCCATGGCGACGCATGGAGGCGTCCAGGGCGTCGGGGACGCAGGTAGCCAGGCAGGAGGTGGCTCGGGCGCGTGTGCGCGCGCGGCGAGCACACGCTCGTCCTTCTGTCTGGGGAGGAAGACGACAGGTAGGCTGCGGTGGTGGGCTGGGCCGGCCACTTGGGCCGCCAGGTAAGGCCGGGTACTATCTCTCTCTCTCTTTCTGTTTTCATTTATTTAATTCTCTGTTGTTTGTTTTGAATTAGGAGAAATACTAATCCATTTTAGAAAATTCTGAAAATAATCATAGGCATCTTTGGAATTACTCCCAACATCCTAAAATTACTTTCAAAAGTATTTGGGCATTTAAAAGTATTTATAGTATTTTAAATGCCCAAATGCAAATAGTTATGTTTTAATTCAAAAATCCAAAATGGCTCCAAAATTTATGAACCCATTTTTGGCAGAGGTTTTAGCCAGAACCAAAAATGATGAACATTTTTTAAGGGCATATTGGGCTCATTGAAAATATTTAAAGTTGGGCCTATTTGCATTGCTTTGGTGCTAGGGGTTTGATCATCCCCATTTCAGTTTCATAAAAAAAATAAACATGATGCCATGATGATCATGCAAGAGTAAGCAAAGCTAAGCTAGGGCTGTGACACTAGCATTTGGATATGGGTCGTAATTTAACTTGGACTACAACTGATTGATCTAGATTGTTGCATTGAAGGGGATCAATTTGTAGTAATGGGTATAATCAATGTTTCCTCGTACCAATTGATTTCAGCAATTAAATCTGAAGTATGTGCATCAGTATCTACGGACGACGGGTTCTTGGCCTGAGTCAAGTTTGTACAAAAAAAAGGATGCGTGTGCAGCAACTCCATCCAAGACACATATGTGCCATCCAGGGGAAATAGCTTCATACCTTGTTCGGTTTAAATCCCTGTCAATTGATATTTGCTAGTACACTAGAAATTCCTCATCCAATTCTTATGCTATTGTAATGTTACTTTATGTTAAGACTAGATGTGAATAATCTGCTAAGTGATTCTTGTTTTGGTATATGCAGATGGACGGTGTTTGGTTTGTTCTTTCAACTCTGATTCCTGAACTACTACTAGATCTTGCACATGTGTTTAGCTATTTGAGTATAAATCCAAATTCTTATGACCCGAACTATGAATGATTGTTTTAATGTTGCTCTGCGTTAATACCAAAGGAGGATAATTTGTTACTGAATCTGTTGCAATGATTGTCTAAGGTCAAAATAGTAATCATTACTGTCTCTTGCTTTAGTATATACATATGGAATTTGTTGCATTGACATTATAGTTTAAGCTCAAAATATACATGATGTACATAATTTATTTTCTATTGGCAAATATGGAATGACTGTCTAGATTAAAAATAACATTGCTCGATAATGATTTGTGGTTTGTCTGAATCTGATAAGTGACAATATGTCATTCTTCATGTTGCGAGATAGTCTTATCTTTGCAAAGAAACGAACTACTTCTAGACTATGTAATCATGTTTGGTGGAGTGAAGGGTTTTTCCCTAACTACAATTAGCACAGGTGAAGCTTCATGATTTAATCTTCAAAGGCTCATTTTCTAGCCCATGTGTTTTTTAAGGCTGTTGCAGCCAATGTTATTGCTGCACGTATTACACATACTTTTTTCTTTGTCTTTATTTTTATACAGTATTTACCTTTTACTTCTGCAATGATGAAAAACTACCTTTCCTATAGTCTGAAAATGTCTGCCCAATAATGCTTTATTTGTTAACTTACATCAATCTATTCACAGTTCTTACCTGAAAAGGATAAGCGAGCTGGTAGGTGGATCAGTGATAGGATAAACCAATTGCATTTTTCTATGCTCGATTAACCTTCTACAGTTGTATGTGTGCCTTTCTTTCCATCCAGTAGAGAAGGGGTCAGATAGGATAAACCATCGTCATGTACTGTTCTCAAATGCAACATAGAATCAATGTATTAGTCGAGTACTACTCAGAATGGTGAGCCTTTTCACTAGTCTTGCCATCTCTTGCTGATCTATTTATGCTTGAAAATAGCGCAATGAATATGTCTTCTAGTATTGAATGATTTACTAAACTGTTGTATTCTGAAACAGTTGCAGACTTCCAAAAAAATACTTATAATTCAGTCGGCGTCGAGTTGTGGTTCTCAGCGGACGTGGAGTAGAGGAATAAGAGATATCCTGAACATTCCCTTACAACTTGCATCGTCAGAAGTGTGGTTGTCCTGGACATGGTTTTTGATAATTTAGCACTTTTGGTACTAGGGTAAAGTCCAAGACAAGCCCGCAACTATCATGTTTCTAGTAGCTGAAATATATTTGTGTTTCTAGTAGCTGAAACCTATTTATTCGTATTTGCGTTGGCCTCATTGTTCTAAAACTCAGAACCTGCTGAATAATGATGTTCTTATTTGTAATGATAACATGAGAGGAGGAAGATCTGGTTTCTGGTTCTGTATTAACTTCCTAAGCAATGCACCTCTAGATGATTTTCTCAAAAGTGTGTCGAGATGATATTCTCAATATATTATTATTTATCAGTTTGCATGTTCATTGATTTCCTCTGATTATTTTCAAATTTTGGACTTATTTGTAATGTCCTGGACATTCCTATGCATTTTGCAAAATTATTTTGTGGTTTTTGTTTAGACTTTTTTTGGGAATTACATGTGGAATTGGCCTCATTTCTAATGTAGTGTGTGATTCAGATGCTAGAACGATTCAATTTTCCCCCATCCACCTGTTACCAAATGGCAAAGGAAATATCCCCCATGGTGGTAGGAGGGATCCCACCTACTAGGGATATCCCCCCCTTGGGGTTTTGCAGCCCTGGGAATGCTCACGCTGCAACCAAACGAGGCCTAAGTGTTGGTCCAACTGAGCGATGTCCGGGGCTACCAGGGGCAACTCTGGGCTGGCCTACCCGACGTCTTACTCATCCGGTGTGCCTTGAGAACGAGATATGTGCAGCTCCTATCGGGATTTGTCGGCACATTTGGGTGGTGTTGCTGGTTTAGTTTTACCATTGTCGAGATGTCTTGTAACCTGGATGCCGAGTCTGATCAGATTGTCTTGGGAGAAGGAATATCCTTTGTTGACCGTGAGAGCTTGTGATGGGCTAAGTTGGGACACCCCTGCACGGATTTGAACTTTCGAAAGCCAAGCCCGCGGTTATGGGCAGATGGGAATTTCTTAATTTCCGGTTGTAGAAGACTTGAACTTAATTTAATTAAAATGAATCAACTGAGTGTGTAACCGTGATGGTCTCTTTTTGGCGGGGTCCGGGAAGTGAACACGGTGTTGGAGTTATGTTTGACGTAGGTTGTTCTAGTATCACTTCTTGATCATAGTTGTTCGACCGTGCATTTGCCTTCTCTTCTCGCTCTCATTTGCGTATGTTAGCCACTATATATGCTAGTCGCTTGCTGTAGCTCCACCTCATACCTTTTACCCTTCCTATAAGTTTAAATAGTCTTGATTGCGAGGGTGTGAGATTGCTGAGTCCCCGTGACTCACAGATTACTTCCGAAACCAACTTGCAGGTGCCGATGATATCGTACAGGTGACGCAACCGAGCTCAAGGAGGAGCTCGATGAAGTTCGTGTTTGTTATGTCGTTCTATTATTCAGTTGATCTGTAGTGGAGCCCAGTTGGGGCGATCGGGGATCTGTAGCATTAGGGGTAGTCTTCTTTTATTTTGGTTCCGTAGTCGGACCTTGATTGTATCTGTTGATGTAATGCTTTGTTCATGTATTGTGTGAAGTGGCGATTGTAAGCCAACTATGTATCCCTTTCCTTATTCATTACATGGGTTGTGTGAAGATTACCTCTCTTGCGACATTGCCTTCAATGCGGTTATGCCTCTAAGTCGTGCTCCTACACGTGGGAGATATAGCCGCATCGAGGGTGTGGCAAGTTGGTATCAGAGCCTTCCCCGACCTTAGGAGCCCCCTGCTTGATCAAATCGCTAGCGTTGTTGAGTCTAAAAAATGTTTTGAGTCATTTAGGATTATATATATCGGAGAGTAGGATTCTTTTTACTCCTCAGTCCCTTCCTCGCTCTGGTGAGGCATCCTGTCATAGAGTTTTGACTCTTCTCTTCACAAATTTCACTAAAAATTTTTAGGATCACGCGCGTATCTTGGAATCGTTCTGATGGTTTTGTGAAGAGAATATTGTTCTTGGTGCCTCCTGACATTTAAGGGTTGTGGCAGTGTCCCGGGGAGTTGAGCTCCGAGGTGTTGTCGTCACAATTTTATCGTTGTAATTCTGGAATATCTGAATTTCACCGACATCGAAAATCTCTTTTATGCAGTTGTTGGTGAGATAACCTCGATGCCACCCAGTACTGGGGCGGGAGTTTGGGAGTATTGCCATAACTCGTATAACGGATGCTTTTTGAAGGTTGAGGTAAATGATTTCCGAAGTTTTCTTGGTTATGTGTTGAAGGATGGATACAGCTGGATGTAGGATTTGCTAGATTTGGGTGAGATATTATGCTTCCCCTGTATCCCCAACACCTGATTGCATAACCGGAAAGGTTCGGGAGTTTCATAAGTGGGAATTCAAGTATATCGTAGGATATCTTTCCGACAGATGTATGATATGAAATTGGGGTTCGACGTCTAGTGGTCCGCCTATCCACGTTTGGTTATACAGTGGTATCGTTGTGTCTTAAAGAGTCCATGGCTATGCTGACTCGGGGACGCTTCGTATGTCATGTGCACTGCCTTGTACATGATGGTGCTGTACGATCGAGCCCGTGTAGGCCCCACCATGAAAACTTTGAACGAAATCTCTATCATATGTTTGTTACGGCTTATTTTGCAAGCCAATCCTTTGTTTTGTTTTGAGTTGTGGTATTCGAGTTGCTTCGAAGTCAAATGTTGGTTCCATACATTTCCGAACCGGTGTTCTCATACTCCGGTGTGAATACCAATCCTTCATAATAATCGAGATTGTCATGTCAATCCTTTCCCAACCGGCGTGTTTTTCTTTTCAAGTGGATCCGATCATTTCAACATCCGCAAGATCAATTCTAAGTTTCCCAATGGTTCTCATTTCATTCGTCCCAAGCTGCCTTTGTTTTTCCCGCTGTCCCACCTTTTTTCTTCAAGGACTCGGACTTCTTAATCAACTATCCATTTTATTCTTGTGAAGTCTCTCCATTCTTTTCCGTCAATGTTTATCCGGTGGTTCTCTTGAAGATTCTATACTAGTTCATCATTCTTCATTCTTTTTCTTCTCCGGTGGATTCAAGTCAAGCGTTCTTGAGCATATTATTTTCCTCGTTTCAAATGTTTTCCCATGCCGTTGCACCTCTGTATCATTCACCTCTCGATATTCAATTGTTCCAGAGTGTTCAAGATATCTCGAAGATTCGTGTTTCCACTCTGCTTTCGTTCAATCTCTTTTGAGGATGTTATCTCATTCAAGTCATTTAGTTCAACCGATGCAATCTCTCTTTTCAAGCAATCGTTTCAACGGTGTTTCTTCTGAGTGGGCCCTAACCCACATGTCTTTGTCCAGGATCTTACCTGACTCTTCTAATTTTCCCGTAGCTATCCTAAATTATTTTTAAAGTTTGACGTAAGAATGAATTGTCATCAGTCATATGTATTTCTCCATGATCTTTCAAATTCTTTTCATCATTGGCTCAACCTTTCTATTCGTCATCCCAGAGTATCTCAACAATTCATGAAGGTGTTTCTCGTCGTCATTCTCGGATTTGAAGACCGAAGGATATTTTTATCTCTCAATCTTGTCCATTTTCTTGAAGATTCGTGATTCTAGCTTGTTGCCATCCTCTCATAATTGTTTTCGGCTGTGAGAATTCTTTTCACCCTTCGGGAGCAATTCAGGATTCTTTTTAGTTTGACTCTCCAGAGCCCATCATCTTAGAAGTACTCATTCTCAGCTTTCAGCTCTTTTTCTCTAAATCTTACCGGTGCATCATTCAAATATACTCTAATCAGATTGTGATCTCTTTGTTCTCATATATTTTATTCCCTCAAGTATCTTCAGTCGTTTTCCAATTCTTCCCGGTGAATTGTCACTTTGCTATGTTCAGTTCCAATTCCTACGGTGGTTCGTTCAAGATTTTCTTCCTTGCTATCATATCAATTCATTCTTTGTTTCAATCCGACCGGTGGTTCGTTCAAAACCTTTTCAAGTGGCGCTATATCTATCTTAATACTTTCTACGAGATTAAGTTGTTTGCAATCCGTTGTTTGCCATCAATCAAAATTGGTAAAGGATGCGCATAACATAATTCTTATTCTTGCCTTATCCAAGTGATTGATTCATTCCTCTGGAGTTTGTTCATAATGAGTAAATTCTAGGTTCATGTGAGCCATATTTCTTTTCTGGAGTTCCAAGCTTTTCCGCATTATCTCGTCGCGAAGCTCCTTCTAAATCTTTACAAGGTTTCACCTTGACTTTTCAACTTCTCTTTCCTTTCGTGTGATCATTCTTTTGTTACCGGAGTTCTTCATGAAGGTTGTACATGATGGTTCATCAAGGATTTAATTCCTTTTCGAAGTGTTCATCGAGATTCTTTTTAGAGGAACTCAAGTTTTCTTCATCTTGTAATCCAGAGTGCAATTGTTTCTCCCTTATCTTTTGAGGTGGTAATATACTATTCTTCGTTCACAGGAATGAGATATTTAAATCCATTAACCTCTTCGTTGGAGTTATCTTGTGTCATGTTTCACCTAAAGCCTTCCCTAAGTACTGTTGCTATTTATGGTGCTTATAAATGACCCAAGTTCTTCATTTATCCTCCCGGTGAATAAGTTTCTCGTCTCCTTGTTCATATCAATCAAAATCCATTGTTTTTCGTTAGTGGCAGAATTTCACCTCATAATTTTAAGAAGTTTTTCATAAGCCCACTACAAGTTTATTCGTTTCGTTGTTGGTTTTCCAACAATTTCGTTATACCATTCTTGCAAGGATACTTTCCAAGCTCTTTTGTGGCAGAAGTTGCCATTTTCTTCTCCGTTCTTCTGTTCCGATGATCTACCTTTTATTCTTTCTTCCGGAGGCATTGTGATGTTTCTCTCTTCAACCCATCTTGTTGTTTTGTCAGCATCGTGTTCTTTTCGTGTTATCCATTTAACCGGAGTGTTGTGCCCTCTGCTTAAGTCCTTTTCATCCTATCAAGTCTTTCATCCCTTCTCAACCGGAGTGCTGCCTGAATTTGTTCTTCTTTGTTCCTTTTTCCTAACGGAGTGCTTTCAACTTCATTCATCTCCGTTTCTTTTTTCTTTAAATTTGCTCAACCTCGCATGGTTCTTTGGTTTCACTCATTTGTCAAAGAAGCAACTTAGTTTTACCTCTTCTCTTTCTCTCCCGTTTTCCCTCCGGTGCCATTGTAGATCTCAGGACGAGATCCTCTCGTAGTGGTGGAGTGTTGTAACGCCCCGATATCATTGCGCCAGGTGTCTTTCAGTTATTCGATGTTGTTGCCTTGTCATTCGCTTGCGTGTTGCATCTTGTCATGTCATCATGCAACCCGTTTTAAAACTCAACTAAATAAATTGCATGGATCTTTGATCCATTTAAATCGAGGGAATTCACATAGGTGTTTCTCTTTAAAACATATCCTCCCAATAGTAGGGGGCTATATTAAATATTTCATTAATGTGGAATTACCTTGACGCACTTGCAAAATAATTCCCCATGCCTTTGTCCCATGCATCATCTCTTTCTCCTTTCCTTCTTCTTTCTTTCATTTTGGCAAGTGTCCTTTTCTCCTCCTCCATAAATGTTCATTCTTTTCCTGGTGCTAGTTCTCCATGCCTAAACCCTCTCTGTCAAATTTCAAATCCTTTGGAGTTGTTTTGGTTAGGTTCAAAAATGCCTCAAGTTTGAATCATATTTAAACTTGTTCTATTTTTCTACCTCTAAAATTTCCAAACCAATTTTATCAAATAGGGCATGAATTCTAGGTCATGAGGATATTTTTATATTTCTCATACAGCTCTCCTTCTCCCTAGTGATTTTCTCTTTTTTATCTGCTTGAAGAAAAATAGAGAAAGAGGAAAAAGGAGCTTCGGTCCAGCCGCAGCCACCTGGGCCTCTCCATCCCCGCCGGCCTATTAGACCTCCTCCCAACTGGGCCTCCCTCGCCGGCCCATCTGATCCTAACCCTAGCCCGACACCCTCTCTCGATCCCATCGCTCTCCCTCCGCCGCCAGGAGACCCTCCCTCGACCTCCTTCTTCTCTCGATCTCACTTTGGTGCCCGACCCCATCTCTCCCTCGCAGGCGCGACCCCCTTCTTCTCCCAATCTCCCTCTCGGTCTCTCCCTCGCTCGAGCCCTCCAGGCTCCTCCCTCTGCCCGCGCCACGACCAAGATGGGCCCCTTCTCCGACGCGGTTGCGCCTCAGCGCCGCCATCCTCCATGGCTGCTGCCGGCGAGCCTCTGCTCTGCTGCACCTGCCTTGACCTCCTCTGCTATGGCAAGCAGCGCCGCCCTGTCGACCCGCCTCATCCTCGCATCGTCGGCCTCTCCTTCTTCCTCCCGTGTGCCTCCCTCTCCTGCAAGGCCGCCCTTCGCCTTGCCGCAGCCGAACTGCACCGCGGCGCCGACCAGTGCTGGCCTCGACCTCCTCACGCGTTGTCAAGCTCCTGGAGCTGCTACTGCTCCCTGCATCGCCGCGCGCTCGCTGGCACCTTCAGCAACCCGAGGAGTCCGTCCATGGCCTCGCCCCTTCCCCGCGCCCGTTCGGCTCCAGTCGCCGCCGGCTTCTTTGATGTCGCTGCTGTTTTGCTTTTGCCGCTGCATCTCTGAACGTCCCCGTCGTCCGCAGGCGACCACGCCTGTTGACTGCGATGCGTGCTACTGCCGTTGTTTCTTTCCCCTTTTCGAATGAACGAGCGGCACCTTTGGGGGTTTGCGCCAAGTTCCATTTCAAAAGGTCCAACAACATCCTATGTGGACATCGACAAGTTCCACGATGTCCGTCGATCGCCAAGTACCCCTTCGGATACGCAAGTCCCTCGAAGGTTCACCGATGCCAAGTACCACACGAAAACGTCATGTTCCCCTACACGCGAAGATGCCAAGACCGTTTTAGGATTCACCAAGTACCAATACCGATGGCTCGAACATCTACGAAACGTGTATCGCTACCATCGCAAGAATTGAGACCGATAAGTCCAAAGATGCAAGTACCTCTCCGAAACATGTACCACTATCGTCGCCGAGATCGTGAGAACCTCTACCGTCGACCCTAGAGGATGTCTGAACGACTACTTCCACTACCGCCATCGCTAGAATGCCTACTTCCCTATACGAACTTGATCCGTTCTGATAAATGCATGCTTCAAAAGGTATAACCACTGAGACACCGCCCGTGGACCGAATGCATGCGATGTTTGAGATGCTCGTGTTTGCACTGTGTCCAAATTGTCACTCGTTTCCTTGCCGCCAACTCATGGGACACCCGGAATCCGGGATCACCCCACCATCTCTAGCATGTTCCGTACATCCGCACCCTTGCTTCCTTTGCACAGGTATCTCCGTGAGCTACCGGAATCGATATGGTGTCGTGGCATCATTTTTGGATTCATCGTCGTGGCCCTTTTTCTTTCCACCACGGTGACAAATGTTTCATAATGCTCATGTCAAATTTTTCATAAAAATTGCATAAACTTGAACATGTCATCCGCATCATGATAATAACACCAAGAATGTTTAAAATTGTTGTTTTCATTAAATTACTAATGAATATGGGGATTTACCGGGTTTGTTGTTTGTTATATCCGGCCCCATTTAAATTGTTTTGATGATATAGTTTTGGTATGTTTCACCTCTTGACATGCTTAACAACATTTAATATTGGTGAGTACATAACCGAGAGGGAATTAACTAATTGATGTGGTGTTCCGTCAATATGCAACTCGTTGCATATTGGGATCCACTTAACTTCTAGTTTTGTTTGTGCACTTTGCCATGCCATGCATATTTAAACCGGACATGCATCATACTTGATTGTGCATCATGCCATGTTTATGTGGTGGTTGTTTACTATGTTGTTTGCTTCTTTCCGGTGTTGCTTCTTCGGGTTAGTTCCAATAACGTCACGTTTGGGAGGATCCGTTCGACTACGTCCGTTTGTCTTCTTCATGGACTCGTTCTTCTTCCTTGCGGGATCTCAGGCAAGATGACCATACCCTCGAAATCACTTCTATCTTTGCTTGCTAGTTTGCTCGCTCTATTGCTATGCCTATGCTGCGATACCTACCACTTGCTATATCATGCCTCCCATATTGCCATGTCAAACCTCTAACCCACCTTGTCCTAGCAAACCGTTGTTTGGCTATGTTACCGCTTTGCTCAGCCCCTCTTATAGCGTTGTTAGTTGTAGGTGAAGATTGGAGTTTGTTCCATGTTGGAACATGGATTTTGTTTAGATATCACAATATCTCTTATTTAATTAATGCATCTATATACTGGGTAAAGGGTGGAAGGCTCGGCCTTATGCCTGGTGTTTTGTTCCACTCTTGCCGCCCTAGTTTCCGTCATACCGGTGTTATGTTCCTTGATTTTGCGTTCCGTACACGGTTGGGTATTATGGGAACCCCTTGACAGTTCGCCTTGAATAAAACTCCTCCAGCAATGTCCAACATTGGTTTTACCATTCGCCACCTAGACTTTTTCCCTTGGGTTTCGCAGACTCAAGGGTCATCTTTATTTTAACCCCCCCGGGCCAGTGCTTGTCCAAGTGTTGGTCCAACTGAGCGATGTCCGGGGCTACCAGGGGCAACTCTGGGCTGGCCTACCCGACGTCTTGCTCCTCCGGTGTGCCCTGAGAACGAGATATGTGAAGCTCCTATCGGGATTTGTCGGCACATCTGGGTGGTGTTGCTGGTTTAGTTTTACCATTGTCGAGATGTCTTGTAACCTGGATGTCGAGTCTGATCGGATTCTCTTGGGAGAAGGAATATCCTTCGTTGACCGTGAGAGCTTGTGATGGGCTAAGTTGGGACACCCCTGCAGGGATTTGAACTTTCAAAAGTCGTGCCCGTGGTTATGGGCAGATGGGAATTTGTTAATGTCCAGTTGTAGAAGACTTGAACTTAATTTAATTAAAATGAATCAAGTGAGTGTGTAACCGTGATGGTCTCTTGTCGGCGGGGTCTGGGAAGTGAACACGGTGTCGGGGTTATGTTTGACGTAGGTTGTTCTAGGATCACTTCTTGATCATAGTTGTTCGACCGTGCCTTTGCCTCCTGTTCTCGCTCTCATTTGCGTATGTTAGCCACCATATATGCTAGTCGCTTGCTGCAGCTCCACCTCATACCTTTTACCCTTCCTATAAGCTTAAATAGTCTTGATCGCGAGGGTGTGAGATTGCTGAGTCCCCGTGACTCACAGATTACTTCCAAAACCAGCTTGCAGGTGCCGATGATATCGTGCAGGTGACGCAACCGAGATCAAGGAGGAGCTCGATGAAGTTCGTGTTCGTTATGTTGTTCCGTTTTTCAGTTGATTAGTAGTGGAGCCCAGTTGGGGCGATCGGGGATCTGTAGCATTAGGGGTAGTCTTCTTTTATTTTGGTTCCGTAGTCGGACCTTGATTGTATATGTTGATGTAATGCTTTATTCATGTATTGTGTGAAGTGGCGATTGTAAGCCAACTATGTATCCCTTTCCTTATTCATTACATGGGTTGTATGAAGATTACCTCTCTTGCGACATTGCCTTCAATGCGGTTATGCCTCTAAGTCGTGCTCCGACACGTGGGAGATATAGCCGCATCGAGGGTGTGACATTCGGGAGGGCGGAGATCTCAAGGCAAGGGCTGCCGCAGGAGGAGGCAGTGACGCAAGCCATGACGAACCGTGTCAGCGGGTGCCAGCGCGCGCCAGCGCGAGCAGTTTCCATATCGGTGCAAAGGAGACCGCACAGGCGCAGGTTCCCGAGGGGCGAGACAAGGTTTCCCCTTTGGTGCAACAAGACCGAAGACCGCAAGGACAACAGGAAGGATGTCATCGCCGAGCCCACCACCGCGTCATCGCCTGCCCTCTTTGCAAGCGAAGACCACCGTTTGTCGGGATAGGAGCGTCCTTGTGTTCCCACTGAAATGGCCGTTGTGGGATTCCCTTCCCGCCTAAACATTTCGGGGGGAAGAGGACCCTGGCCACCTATATAAGTAGCTAGGGTTCCATCATAGAGGATCGACCCATTGGGACTTAGACTAGCAAAGGAGCAAGAACATCCGCCTCCTCACCCTTCTTGAGCTCGCCTCCTGAGCTCAGGCAACCACTATACTTGTTCATACTCGAGCCCTTGCGAGGCTAATCAACTAAAGCAGGACGTAGGGTTTTACACCGCAAGGTGGCCTGAACCTGGGTAAACTCTTGTGTGCTCTACTTGTTTTCTTGCTTGCATTCCATTCCGACCACCAGGAGAAGAGCGAGGCGCTAGGTAGACGTGTAGTGGGAGAGATCTTCGTCACGCCCTTGTGTTCGAATCTTAATGGTTTTGCGGAGCCCGAAATCTGACACCAGGCATCTTAAGCATCAGATATGCGTAGTGGGGCACGGCGTTAAAGCGAGCGAACGATGTACAACTGAGGAGTGCGTGATAGCCGCTGCGGAAAGGGACGATGTCGAAGATCAGGTTTTCGCTATGGAAGTTGTTGGGCGAGCCAAAAACTACTTCCAAAGTGATGGTGCCCGAGCAGCGTGCTTTGATGCCTGGGATTGCCCTTATAAAGGTGGTGTTGCTATGTTTCATCCTTGATGGATCGATTCCGATCTTTCTCACTGTATCTGAGTAAATGAGATTGAGGTTGCTGCCTCCGTCCATAAGAACTCTTGTCAGGTGGTATCCGTGCACGATGGGGTCGAGCACCAGAGCCACCGTTCCTCCATGATGGATACTGGTCGGATGGTCTCTGCGGTCAAAGGTTATCAGGAAAGCCGACCACGGGTTGTATTTCGGGGCCACAAGCTCTAAGGCGTAGACATCCTGAAGTGCATGCTTTCGCTCCTTCTTCGGTATGTGTGTGACATAAATCATGTTCACAGTTTTCACCTCAAGAGGGAATTGCTTCTGGCCTCCATTGTTCGGCCCGCGAGGCTCGTCATCATCCTTGCTACGGGGGGGGGGGGCTTGCTTTGTTCCTTGGCTGTAAGCTTGCCGACCTGTTTGATTACCCAACAGTTATAGTTGGTGTGGTTGGTGGGCTTGTCCGAGGTGCCATGGATCTGGCAAGCTCTATCCAGCATCTTATCTAGTGTGGTAGGGCCATCCCGGTTCTCTTTAGAGGGTTTCTTCTGCGGTCCTGATTTGGAGTTGTTGAATCCGGCATTCACTGCCATGTCATCGGCTTCCCCACCGTTGTGACGGCGCCCGTTTCCATCCCGGGTTTCTGAGGTGTCGGGTTCGTCTAGGTGGTTTCTTCTACGAGCTAATGAACTATCTTCACCCATGCAAAAGCGGGTCATGAGAGAGGTGAGCACCGACATTATTTTCGGCTTATCTTGGACGAGATGGCGAGCGAGCCATTCATCCCGAATACTTTGCCTAAAGGCGGCTATTGCCTCAGCATTCAGAAAGTTGATGATCTGGTTATTCTTGGTCAAGAACCGATTCCAAAATTGCCAAGCTTATTTTCCGCGCTCTTGAACAATGTGGCTCAAGTCATCAGCATCCGAAGGCTGAACCTAGGTGCCTTGAAAGTAAGCATCCTCGAGCTCTTCCCAGCTCCCGATGGAGTTTTTGGGGACGCTGTTCAACCAGTGCCTGACCTGTCCTTTAAGCTTCAGTGGCAAATATTTGATGGTGTGAAGGTCGTCGCCTCAGGCTATGTGAATGTGGAGGAGGAAGACTTCGATCCACACGGCTGGGTCTGTCGGCCCATCATATTGTTCAATGTTTATGGGTTTAAACCCTTCGGGGAACTGATGCCACATCACACTGTCTGTGAAACACGTTGGGTGTGCGGCGCCCCTGACCCGGGCCATGTCGTGTCGGAGATCGGCTGTCATCCAGACACGGTGCTGCTCTCGGGCTCTATCATTTTTGTCATGACAGGATTGGTATCCATCCCGTCCAGGAGGGGTGTGCCCTTTACATCTGTAGATGGATCTTGTTTGGCCTGCTCTTGCGGTTAGGTCATGCCGCAGATCATATGGGTCTTCTGGCTGCATTGGCTCCTTGCCCCTTCAGCGAGGGGGAGCAGATGGATATTCGACTTCTCCAACCATCATGTCCCGTCCTCAGGGGGCAGTCTAACTGGTTGGCATGAGTGCATCTTGGGGGTGCGGGCTCAAGGTCCCCGTCGTTGAATTGTAGAAGCAAACATCGCCGTGGGTAGCTTTTGTTTTGGTCCTATTGCTCATTACCGTAGCCCCTTCGACTGCTAGGACATTCGTCCATCTGTGGTTGAGGGTATTCTGTTCATCTTTCAATTGCTTATGCTTCCTCTGAAGGCTTCAGGGAGTGGCTATGAGCTGCCGCTTGAACCATTCTTGGTCCAGCGGGTCTTCGGGGACGATGAAATCCTCAACTCTGAGGCTCTCGTCATCTTCGGAAAGAGGGAGGAAGTTGCTATCTTCGGAGTTGCCGGGGTCCTCAGGATCATCGTGGTCCTCGGGGTTGCCGTGGTCTTCGGGAGCTGCTAGGTGCTGCTCGGGGGTGGCATTATTGCCAAGCTCCTCCATGTTGTCCGGAGCAGCATCGTCCCCAGTGTCGTTTGTGTCTGAGTTCAAGTTGTCTTCCCTGCCCTTTGCGCATCCCCTATATTGATTTCGCTGGCGTCGGTGTTAGGATGACCCCCTTGCGGGATCCTCGTCCTCCTCCTTGGGGGTGTCGACCATGTGGACGTCATAGGTAGATGTGGCAGTTGTAACACCCTGGTTTTTGGCCCTTTCTTTTTCTTTTGGATTTATTTGGTTTTGCTTTGTTTTTTTCTTTTTGGAGCAGTTCTATGGACTTGAAACCTGGGAGATCTTCATTTCTTCTCCTCCCAAGTGGTTCATCATTCTCAAATCTCTCCCAAGGTCATGTAATTTCTATTTTAGCTCAACCCCAAATCCTTTTTCTTGGGAATATTTCTTTTTTCCATTAAAGGAACAATCCTGTTTGACATACGTTGTGAAGCAACCTATATTTTTTCCTTCCAAAAAATTCCCAAATAATTCTCATAAATTGTTTGGATCATATGTTCCTCAAATATGTCCAAATCTTCCTTGTATAGTTCAAAAATAATTCAACAATATTTAATTTCCTATTCTGTCCAGACTGGCACTTTGTGAAGGAAGTGTCATTTATCTTTTCTTGATTGCTCCTAAACTTTTTGTGCGCTCTTTCCTATCGAAATAATTACCTCATGACAAAATTCAGCTCCATTTGGCTTGTGAATCTTCGTCAGCAAATTTCCAAAGTTTCTGTCTAGAGAGAAGCTTTTTGAAGGAAGTACTAGCTAGGTTAATCCAAATGATTTGAATGTTCCAATATCCTTCATGTGCCCATATCATCACTCTCCACCAAATTTCAGCCCCATACAATTATCTATGTGAGCACAACATCAAATCTTTGTTTCTGGCAATGTTTTTGGTTTGTGGAGCAAGTATATTTTATATTGCTTCATTATTGCTGAAAATTCACTAGAGCATTCTCCTACTCATATAATTTCTCTCCACCAAACCTGGGATCATTTCATCAAGCCAAGCTCCCTTTATTACTTTCTCAAGTTTCTATACATAGAAGATCACTATGAAGGAAGTACTATATTGGCATGTCCAAATGGTATGAAATTTTTAGAACATCTTCTTATGCCCATATCACCATGATCTACCAAATTTCACCCCATTTCAACACTCCACGTGAGTGCCTCAGCTAAGTCAAGTCTCTGGACCAAATTGGCAGTTGCAAAGCAACCATGTTAAATTTTGGTCCAAATCCCCTCAAACTTCACAGGACTATAGTCCTTCCAACCCTAAACCTCGTTGACATCCTACTTATCTCATTTCCCTTCTCATTTGATCATAGAGATGTGACCAAGATTTCTACAACAGACTTCCCTTGATGCCTCCTATCAACCCAGAGCTTCTTCTATCGATCTATCACCTCGTAAGGGTCCCAGGATGTAAGGACAACACCTGAGACATCTTTTCACTGGCTCTTGTGCCCTCTCCTCACCATGCCACGTGATGACCCCGTTGTTTGCACGCTTGTGCGCGCGCTCAGTGATGTCTACTACGCAACTTTATTCTGGTAGACACGTGTTGGGCCTCCAAGAGCAGAGTTTTGTAGGACAATAGAAATTTTCCCTCAAGTGGATGACCTAAGGTTTATCAATCCGTGAGAGGTGTAGGATGAAGATGGTCTCTCTCAAACGACCCTGCAACCAAATACAAGATATCTCTTGTGTCCCCAACACACCCAATACAATGGCAAATTGTATAGGTGCACTAGTTCGGCGAAGAGATGGTGATAAAAGTGTAATATGGATGGTAGAAATAAATTTTTATAATCTGAATAAATAAAAACAGCAAGGTAGCAAAGAATAAACAAGCACAAAAATGGTGTTTCAATGCTTAAAAATAAGGCCTAGGGTCTGTACATTCACTAGTGCAATCTCTCACTAGAGCTAACATAGTTAGATCATATGATTATCCTTCAAAGTGTAACGAAGAATCACTCCCAAGTTCCTATTAGCGGAGAACAAAAGATAGGAATTGTTTGTATGGTACTAAACCACCACAAAGTTATTCTTTCCGTTCGATCTATTCAAGAGTCCATACTAAAATAACGCAAAGCTATTTTTTCCGTTTGATCTATCCTAGAGTCTGTGCTAAGATAACACCAAAGCAAGTTCATATTCATAATACTCAATCCACACAAAGAACTATAAAAAGACCCCAAAGTTTCCGTCAAAGAAAAAACATGCATCAACCCCTATGCATAGATTACCCCAATATCACCGCGGGAATCCGCGAGTTGAATTCCATAACATATATCAAGTGAATCAATAAGATACCCCAATTGTCACCTCAAGTATTCATACCTCAAGACATATAGCATTCCACATCAAAAAATTTGTTTTTATCATTTACCTACTCGACGATGAGTAGGAATTAAGCTTGGGGATGCTGATACGTCTCCAACGTATCTATAATTTTTTTTCTTATTCCACGTTGTTATATTATAATTCTTGGATGTTCTACAATCATTTTATAGCAACTTTATATCAACTTTTGGGACTAATCTGTTGACATGGTGCCCAGTACCAGTTGCTGTTTTTTTGCTTGTTTTTTTACTTTGCAGAATATCAGTACCAGACAGAGTCCAAACACAACGAAACTTTTTGGAGATTTTTTCTAGAGCAGAAGACACCCAGTGGGCCAAAGAAGTAACCGAGGTGAGGCCCGAGGCGGGCACAACCCACCAGGGCGCGCCAGGAGGCCTAGGCACGCCCAGGGGGGTTATGCCCCCCTCGGTGACCTCCCACACCACCTCTTCGCCCTATAAATTCCCAAATATTCCAGTAACCCTAGGGGAGTTGATGAAACACAATTCTAGCCGCCACAAGTTCTAGAACCACGAGATCCAATCTACAAACCAACACGAAGGGGTTCATCATTCTCGTTGGTGCCTCTCTAATGATGTGTGATTTGTTCATCATAGACCTACAGGTCCATAGGCAGTAGCTAGATGGCTTCCTCTCTCTCTCTTTTGATTCGCAATAC
Source organism: Triticum urartu (assembly GCF_003073215.2). Taxonomy (NCBI): domain Eukaryota; kingdom Viridiplantae; phylum Streptophyta; class Magnoliopsida; order Poales; family Poaceae; genus Triticum; species Triticum urartu. Next base: position 314,684,815 of record NC_053027.1, read on the forward strand.
AATGGTCTCTTGGAGATCTATTTGATGTAACTCTTTTTGCTGTGTGTTTATTAGGATTCGATGGACATTGAGTTTATGATCAGATCTATATCCATGAATATTATTTGAGCCTTATTTTAATCTCTCATATGCATGATTATTTATAGCAGCGTCTTTCTTCTTCGAATCTTTGGTTTAGTTAGGCTAACTAGATCGATTTTTCCTGCAATGGGAAGATGTGCTTTGTGATGGGTTCGATCGTGCGGTGTTCTTTCCCAGCGATATAAAGGGCAGCAAGACACACATGTATCGTTGCTATTAAGGATAACAAGATGGGGGCAATTCCTACATGAATAGTGATACGTCTCCAACGTATCTACAATTCTTGATTGTTCCATGCTATTATATTATTTTTTTGGATGTTTTTTATATGCATTAATATGATATTTTATATGATTTATGGGACTAACATATTAACCTAGAGCCAGTGCCAGTTTCTATTTTTTCCTGGTTTTAGAGTTTCGCAGAAAAGGAATACCAAACGAAGTCAAAATGGAATAAAACTTTTGCGATGATTTTTCTTGGACCAGAAGACACCCAGGAGACTTGGAGTTCAAGTTAGAAGAGCCACGAGGAGACCATAAGGGTGGAGGGCGCGCCCAGGTGGGTAGGGCGCGCCCCCAACCTTGTGGGCCCCTCGGTGACCCCCTGATCTAGATCTTCCTCCTATATGTTCTCATATACCCCGAAAACTTCCATACGAGCCACGGAACCACTTTTCCACCACCGCAACCTTCTGTACCCGTCAAATTCCATCTAGGGACCTTTTCTGGCATCCTGCCGAAGGGGGTTTTGATCATGGAGGGCTTCTACATGAACACCATTGCCTCTCCGATGAAGTGTGAGTAGTTTACCACAGACCTACGGGTCCATAGCTAGTAGCTAGATGGCTTCTTCTCTCTCTTTGATTCTCAATACCATGTTCTCCTCGATGTTCTTGGAGATCTATTTGATGTAAGACTATTTTGCGGTGTGTTTGCCGATATCTGATGAATTGTTGATTTATGATCAGCTTATATATGAATATTATTTGAATCTCCTCTGAATTCTTATATGCATGATTTGATATCTTTGCAAGTCTCTTCGAACTATCGATTTTGTTTGGCCAACTAGATTGGTTTTTCTTACAATGGGATAAGTGCTTACCTTTGGGTTCAATGTTGCGGTGCTTGATCCTAGTGACAGAAGAGGAACCGACACGTATTGTATTGTTGCCATCGAGGATAACAAAAGATGGGGTTTTCATCATATTGCTTGAGTTAATTCCGCTACATCATGTCATCTTACTTAATGTGTTACTCTGTTCTTATGAACTTAATAATCTAGATGCAGGCAGGAGTCGGTCGATGTGTGGAGTAATAGTAGTAGATGCAGAATCGTTTTGGTCTACTTGACACGGACGTGATGCCTATATTCATGATCACTACCTTAGATATCGTCATAACCTTGCGCTTTTCTATCAATTGCTCGGCAGTAATTTGTTCACCAACCGTAATAATTTCTATCTTTGAGAGAAGCCTCTAGTGAAACCTATCGCCCCTGGGTCTATTTTCCATCATATAAGTTTCTGATCTATAATTTTAGTTTCTGATTTATTTTCTTTGTAATCTTTTACTTTCCTTTCCATAAACCCAAAATACCAAAAATATTACTTTACTGTTTATCTTTCTCTATCAGATCTCACTTTGCAAATAGCCGTGAAGGGATTGACAACCCCTTTATCGCGTTGGGTGCAAGTTGGTGTTTGTTTGTGCAGGTATTCTGGGGCTTGTCGCGTTGTCTCCAACTGGATTGATACCTTGGTTATCAAAACTGAGGGAAATACTTACTCTACTTTGCTGCATCACCCTTTCCTCTTCAAGGGAAAAACCAACGCAAGCTCAAGAGGTAGCAGGAAGAATTTCTGGCGCAATTGCCGGGAGATCTACGCCAAGCCGAGACATACCAAGTACCCATCATAAACTCTCATCCCTCGCATTGCATTATTTGCCATTCGCCTTTCGTTTTCCTCTCCCCCACTTCTATAACGATTTTTGAAAAGATTTGCCTTTTCTTCGCCTTCTTTCCGTATGTCTTTTTGTTTGTGTTTCCATGTGCCTTCTATTTGCTTGCATCTTTGCTTGCTAAAAATCTATTGATATGGATCCACTTAAAGTTTTCTACTTGGATCATCTTCGATCTATATGTGCTCGTGCTGAAACCCCAACTAGTTTAGTTTAGGGAAAATCTTTAGATGAGCATGCTCATTTTGTGCGTCACCATTTGTCTGAAAAGGGCGACTCTTATGGAATAAAATAAACAGTTTGTTGTGCTATGCTTGGAATCTTTGTGAAATTTGTGATTTTACTATTGCTCTAAGAACCCTAAAAAACACCTTCCCTACCTATGTGATTTTAATGATAATGAAATCTTATCTTATGAAAAGGGTATTTAGAGCTACTATGAAATTGAACAAATTCAAGAATTTGTTGCTTTTAAGGGTGCTTATTAAGTTGCTTCTTTGATTGAAAGTATGATATTACTCTGTAAAAATCTGAAATTTTTGACATACTTAAATATTGCTATGATAATTATGCTCACAATGCCTATGTCAAAGAATTTATTGAGAGAATGACCGTTTCTTTGGAAGAAAATAATGATATTTATGAATCTATAGAAAATTATGATTCCGATGATTTGATTGAGATACCCTCCCTTGATGAGTGTGATGCTTGCTATTCTTGTGGCCATGATGCCAATATTTATGGAGATGAATTTGCAATAGTTCCTTATGTTAAAGATGAGATTGTTGCTATCACATACATACTTGATAGTCCCTTGAATCAAAAGCATGATTGCAATGATGTTATTATAAATTCTAATAATTTCAATTGTGCTAACTATATGCAAAACCCTAAGCTTGGGGATGCTAATTTTGCTATGTCTACTACTTGTTGCAATGATAATGATTGGGGTGATTATTTTTATGATCTTGAAATTTTATTTAAGCCCCATGCTGAATATGAGATTGATAATAATATTTGCAATAATATTGAAAGTGGGTTTGGAAGAGTGTCAACTTTAGATCCCACATAGTTAGATAATGTTCAATCTTATGAAGTTTTTAATAAGTGGGTTCGGAGAAATCATGACTTTATTTTATGATAATCCCACTATTTTGGAAGAGTGTCAACTTTGCATGCATGTGGATCATGTTGAGAATATTTATGTGATAGTTATATTGTTGAATTTGATTATGATCCCACATGTAATTATTATGAGAGAGGAAAATATGGTTGTAGATTTTTCATGTCACTAAATTACGTCTTGTTATGTTGAGATTGCTATTGTTTCTTTCTCCTTCCTTGCATATGCTAGTTTTTGCTTGTCTTGGTAATTTGTTTGCTTATATAATGCCTATGCATAGGAAGTATTTCATACTTATATATGTTTATCATGTGTTTTATGATGCTCTCTTTGTGCTTCAATTCTTGTCTTTCATATGAGCATCATTAAAATTATCGATGCCTAGCTAAGGGCGTTAAACAATAGTGCTTGTTGGGAGGCAACCCAACTTTTTCTTTTTGCTTTTAAGGTTCTATTTTGCATTAAATAATTTATCTAGCCTCTGTTTAGAGGTGGTTTTTATGGTTTAATTAGTGCTTGTGCCAAGTAAGACCTTTGGGGTAGCTTATGCTGATAGTTGATTTGATCCTGCTGAAAAACATAAACTTTTGCCCCTAGGAGATTAGTTTGCATTTTTAACAGAAGGGCGATAAAATACTGATTCTTTTTGCATAGGATTAATAAACAAATTTTTCTAGTACTTCCTAATTTCTCCGGATTTTTGGAGTTACGTAAGTAATCGAAATATCTAGATTACTACAGATTGTTCTGTTTTTGGCAGATTCTATTTTTCGCGTGTTGTTTGCTTATTCTAATGAATCTATGGCTAGTATCGGGGGGTATGAACCATGGAAAAGATGGAATACAGTAGATGTTACACCAATATAAATAAAGAATGAGTTCACAACATTACCGAAAGTGGTGATTTATTTTCTTGTACTAACGGAGCTTACGAGATTTTCTGTTGAAGTTTTGTGTTTTGAAGTTTTCTAGTTTTGGGTAACGATTTGATGGACTATGGAATAAGGAGTGGCAAGACCCTAAGATTGGGGAAGCCCAAGGCACCCCAAGGTAATATTCAGGGACGCCAAAGTGCCTAAGCTTGGGGATGCCCTGGGAAGGCATCCCCACTTTCGTCTTCGTCTATCGGTAACTTTACTTGAGGCTATATTTTTATTCACCACATGATATGTGTTTTCCTCGGAGCGTCTAGTATCATTTGAGTCTTACCTTTTTAGTTTGCCAAAATCATCCTTGCTGTACACACATTTTGTGAGAGACACGCATGAATCGTGATTTATTAGAATGCTCTATGTGCTTCACTTATATTCCGAGCAAGGCACCATTGCTCTAGTGCTTCACTTATATCTTTTTAGAGTACGGTGGAGGTTTTATTTTATAGAAATTGATGAACTCTCATACTTCACTTATATTATTTTGCGAGCCTTTAGAATATCATGGTAATTTGCTTTGGTTATAAAATTAGTCATAATATGATAGGCATCCAAAAGGGATATAATAAAAACTGTCATATAGAGTGCGTTGAATACTATGAGAAGTTTGATTCCTTATGATTGTTTTGAGATATGAAGATGGTGATATTAGAGTCATGCTAGTGAGTAGTTGTGAATTTTAGAAATACTTGTGTTAAGGTTTGTGAGTCTCGTAGCATGCATGTATGGTGAACCGTTGTGTAACGAAGTTGGAGCATGAGATGTTTTTTGATTGTCTTCGTTATGCGTGGCGGTCGGGGACGAGCGATGGTATTTTCCTACCAACTATCCCCCTAGGAGCATGTGCGTAGTACTTTGTTTGCATTCCATACAGACTATCCAGTTTAGACAGATTTATGTTATGTTTGCATTGTTTGCATATGTTTGCTTGTTTAATGATTCTATTTTAGGATAGGACTCTTAAATATGTAGAGGCATTTAGTATGCAATGTCAAATTATAATATTAGTGATTTTCTACAGTATAGAATGATAAGGTTTAGCATGGATTTATACTAACTTATCTCATGAGTTCTTCTTGAGTTTTGTGTGGATGAAGTTTCTAAGATTTAGGAAAACCGCGATATGAAAGGAATTAAGGAGACACAAAATCTCAAGCTTGGGGATTCCCAAGGCATCCCTAATTAATATTTCAAGAAGTCTCAAGCATCTAAGCTTGGGGATGCCCCGGTTGGCATCCCACCTTTCTTCTTGAACAACTACCGGTCAGTTTTGGTTGAGCCTAAGTTTTTGCTTCTTTACATGATATGTGCTATCCTTGCAATGCCATTTTATTTTATTTTGCTTGCTGTTTGAATAAAGTACTTAATATCTGAAATTTTATTTATGAGAAGGAGTCTTCACATAGTTACATAATTATTCAACTACTCATTGTGCTTCGCTTATATCTTTTGGAGTACTTTGTCGTTTGCTCTGGTGCTTCACTTATATCTTTTTAGAGCATGGCGGTAGTTTTATGTTGAAGAAATTGTTGAACTCTCATGCTTCACTTATATCATTTTGAGATTCTCTAAACACCATGGTAGTTTGCTTTTGTTATGAATTTATTCCTAATATGATAGGCATCCAAGAGGGATATAATAAAAACTTTCATAATAAAGTGCATTGAATACTATGAGAATTCTGATTCCTTATGATTATTTTGAGATATGAAGAGGGTGATATTAGAGTCATGCTAGTGAGTAGTTGTGAATTTGAGAAATACTTGTGTTAAGGTTTGTGTGTCCCGTAGCATGCACGTATGGTGAACCGTTATGTAACGAAGTTGGAGCATGAGATATTTTTTGATTGTCTTCCTTATGAGTGGCAGTTAGGGACGAGCGATGGTCTTTTCCTACCAATCTATCCCCCTAGGAGCATGCGTGTAGTACTTTGTTTCGATAACTAATATACTTTTGCAATAAGTATGTGAGTTCTTTGTGACTAATGTTGAAGTCCATGGATTATACGCACTCTCATACTTCCACCATTGCTAGCCTCTCTAGTACCACGCAACTTTCGCCGGTACCATAAACCCACTGTATACCTTCCTCAAAACAGCCACCATACCTACCTATTATGGCATTTCCATAGCCACTACGAGATATATTGCCATGCAACTTTCCACCGTTTCGTTTATTATGACACACTTCGTCATTGTCATATTGCTTTGCATGATCATGTAGTTGACATTGTATTTGTGGCAAAGCCACCGTTCATAATTCTTTCATACATGCCACTCTTGATTCATTGCACATCTAGGTACACCACCGGAGGCATTCATATAGAGTCATATTTTGTTCTAAGTATCGAGTTGTAATTCTTGAGTTGTAAGTAAATAAAAGTGTGATGATCTTCATTATTAGAGCATTGTCCCATACGATGAAATAAAAAAAAGAGAAAGGCCAAAAAAAGAGAAGTCCCAAAAAATGAGAGAAAAAGAGATAAGGGGCAATGCTACTATCCTTTTACCACACTTGTGCTTCAAAGTAGCATCATGATCTTCATCATAGAGAGTCTCCTATGTTGTCACTTTCATATACTAGTGGGAATTTTTCATTATAGAACTTGGCTTGTATATTCCAACGATGGGCTTCCTCAAATTGCCCTAGGTCTTCATGAGCAAGCAAGTTGGATGCACACCCACTTAGTTTCTTTTTAAGCTTCATAAACTTATAGCTCTAGTGCATCTGTTGCATGGAAATCCCTACTCACTCAAATTGATATCTATTGATGGGCATCTCCATAGCCCATTGATACACTTAGTTGATGTGGGACTATCTCCTTCTTTTGTCTTCTCCACAACCACCTTCTATTCCACCTATAGTGCTATGTCCATGGCTCACGCACATGTATTGCGTGAAAGTTGAAAAGGTTTGAGAACATCAAAAGTATGAAACAATTGCTTGGCTTGTCATCGGGGTTGTGCATGATTTGAATATTTTGTGTGATGAAGATGGAGCATAGCCAGACTATATGATTTTGTAGGGATAAACTTTCTTTGGCCATGTTATTTTGAGAAGACATAATTATTTTGTTAGTATGCTTGAAATATTATTGTTTTTATGTCAATATTAAACTTTTGCCTTGAATCTTTCAGATCTGAACATTCACGCCACAATAAAGAAAATTACATTGATAATTATGTTAGGTAGCATTCCACATAAAAAAAATCTGTTTTTTAACATTTACCTACTCGAGGACGAGCAGGAATTAAGCTCGGGGATGCTTGATATGTCTCCAACGTATCTATAATTTTTGATTGTTCCATGCTATTATATTATCCATTTAGGATGTTTTATATGCATTTATATGCTATTTTATATGATTTTTGGGACTAGCCTATTAACCTAGAGCCTAGTGCTAGTTTCTATTTTTTTTCCTTGTTTTTGAGTTCTACAGAAAAGGAATACCAAACAGAGTCCAATTGATGCGCTACTGCCATTGCTTGATACTGCCGCTGTTGCTGCTAATCTGCTATTGCTTGCTGCGCTACTGCCATTGCCTGATACTGCCGCTGTTGTTGGCCATGGCCATGGTCATGGCCGAGCTGTGTGTGTCATGTGTATGTGTATGTGTATGTGTATGTGTGGTGTGTGGTGTGTGGCCTGTGCGTCACATCCGTGTGTGGCCAGCCCTTAGTTGGTATAACTAGTAGTTAATTAATCCAATAGTAGATGCCATGTAGTAACTTTTGTTAGGATTTTAAAGAAGTAAATCAAATTAATTTATTTAAGTCAATGACAAGTGGGCCACCACCTACACTTTTGACTAGTCAAATTGACTGGGTTGACCAGCCCCCTGGGCCCCGTTGTCATACATGTAGTCTAGGTGAGCACTATGTAACAAAAGTCTTTGGTGTTTTAATTTCAAAATAAAAGAATTCCAGAAATTCCATAATATATTAAAACTTAGAAAATCAATATAAAAATATCCGTATATCGGATGAAAGTACTTTGTATATGAAAGTTGCTCAAAACGACAAGAGGAATCTAAATACGCAGTCCGTTCATTTGCCAAACGTCCCTAGCATAGCGAGCATGCAACATTCCCAATATGATCCGTCTGTCCGAAAATGCCAAACACCGGGAATACTTTCCTGGATGTTTTCCCCCTTCGCCAGTAGCACCTAGTACTGTGTTAGGTCACCGCTAGCACCGCGTATTGCCATGTTATGCTTTGTGTTGCTTTGATTGCTCTATTATTTATTTGTGTTCCTCCTCCGTTACTTCTTTTCGGTAGACCTCGAGATCATCGCTGGTACCCCTATGATCGACTACGTCGATGACGACCCCTCCTTGCCAGAGCAACCAGGCAAGCCACCCCCCCCTTGATCAACCCGATATTGCCTATTCCTTATCTCTACTTCTTGCATTAGAGTAGTGTAGCATGTTACTGCTTTTGGTTAATCCTATTCTGTTGCATAGCCTGTCATTGTTGCTACAGTTGTTACCCTTACCTGCAATCCTAAAAAGCTTAGTATAGGATGCTAGTTTATCATCAGTGGCCCTACATTCTTATCCGTCTGCCATGCTATAATATCGGGTCGTGATCACTAGGGAGGTGATCATGGGTATATTACTTATATACATAATATATGATACATGTGGTGACTAAAGTTGGGTCGGCTTGTAGAGTACCCGCCAGTGATTCACGGATTCGGGGCTTAAAGGACATTTGTCCCGACGGCCCTCTGGGTGGATCTTTGTGGCGGAGCGACAGTGCATGTTGAGACGACCTACGTGAGAGGTGGGCCTGGCCCTGGTCGGTGTCCACGGTTACTTCAAAATAGCATGCTTAACGAGATCTTGGTATTTGATCCGAGTCTGGCCACTGGCCTATATGCACTAACCAACTTTGCAGGAACATTTATGGGCACTCGACAACATGGTATCAGCCAAAGCCCTCTTGACGTCGGCCACTAAGCTGCGTGCGCCGGATCGGACTAGAACCCCTGCTCTTGTATTAGGGAGGCTAGGTCTGCTTCCGACCGCGTTCGCAACATGCAGGTGTGCAACGGGCGATGGGCCCAAGCCCCTGCACGCTTAGGATTTAGACCGATGTGCTGACCTCTATGTTGTGCCTAGGTAGGGCTGCGACGTGTTGAACTTCCGAGGCCGGGCATGACCCAGGAAAGTATGTCTTGCCATAGGGATCGAGCGTGTTGGGTTATGTGGTGCACCCCTGAAGGGAAGTTGATCTATTAGAATAGCCATGTCCCTCGGTAAAAGGATGACTCGGAGTTGTACCTTGAACTTATGACAACTAGAACCGGATACTTAATAAAACACACCCTTTCAAGGTCCAGATACAACCGGTGATCACTCTCTCACAGCGCGACGAGGAGAGGATCGCCGGGTAGGATTATGCTATACGATGCTTCTTAGTGAACTTACCATCTACTCTCTTCTATATGCTTCAAGATGGAGGCTGCCAGAAGCATAGTCTTTGATAGGACTAGCTATCCCCCTCTTATTCTGGCATTCTGCAATTCAGTCCACAGATACTACCCATTTCATTGATACCAATGCATATGTAGTGTAGATCCTTGCTCACGAATACTTTGGATGAGAACTCACGGTTGCTTTGCTCCCTCTTTTCCCAGTTTTCTTTTTGTCTCGGGCATCGCAACCAGATGATGGAGCCCAAGAGCCAGATGCCACCGACGATGTCTCCTACTACACCGGAGGTGCCTACTACTATGTGCAGGCTGCTAATGACGACCATGAGTAGTTTAGGAGGATCCCATGCAGGAGGCCTGGGCCTCTTTCGATCTGCATCCCAGTTTGTGCTAGCCATCTTATGGCAACTTGTTTAACTTATGTCTGTACTCAGATATTGTTGCTTCTGCTGACTCGTCTATGATCGAGCACTTGTATTCGAGCCCTCGTGGCCCCTGGCTTCTATTATGATGCTTGTAGGGCTTATTTACTTGCAGAGTTGTGTTGTGATATCTTCCGTGAGTCCCTGATCTTGATCGTACACATTTGCATGTATGATCAGTGTATGATTGAATCGTGGGTGTCACATCTTTATTATTAGAGCATTGTCCCATGTGAGGAAATAAAAAAATAAAAAAGAGAGAAAGGCCAAAAAAGAAAAAAGGAAAAAATGAGAGAAAAAGAGATAAGGGACAATGTTACTATCCTTTTTGCCACACTTGTGCTTCAAAGTAGCATCATTATCTTCATGATAGAGAGTCTCCTATGATAGCATTTTCATATACTAGTGGGAATTTTTCATTATAGAACTTGGTATGTATATTCCAATGATGGGCTACCTCAAAATGCCCTAGGTCTTCATGAGAAAGCAAGTTGGATGCACACCCACTTAGTTTTCTTTTTGAGCTTCCATAAACTTATAGCTCTAGTGCATCTGTTGCATGGCAATCCCTACTCACTCACATTGGTATGTATTAATGGGCATCTCCATAGCCTGTTGATATGCCTGGTTGATGTGAGACCATCTCCTTCTTTTTGTCTTCTCCACAACCACCATCTATTCCACCTATAGTGCTATGTCCATGGCTCACACTCATGTATTGCGTGAAAGTTGAAAAGATTTGAGAACATCAAAAGTATGAAACAATTGCTTGGCTTGTCATCGGAGTTGTGCATGATTTGAATATTTTGTGTGATGAAGATGGAGCATAGCCAGGCTATATGATTTTGTAGGGATAAGCTTTGTTTGGCCATGTTATTTTCAGAAGACATAATTAGTTGTTAGTATGCTTGAAGTATTATTATTTTTATGTCAATATTAAACTTTTGTTTTGAATCTTACGGATATGAACATTCATGCCACAATAAAGAGAATTACGTGGATAAATATGTTAGGTAGCATTCCACACCAAAAATTCTGTTTTTATCATTTACCAATCTCGAGGATGAGCAGGAATTAAGCTTGGGGATGCTTGATACGTCTCCAACGTATCTATAATTTTTTTATGGTTCCATGCTATTATATTATCTGTTTTCGATGTTTTATATGCATTAATATGCTATTTTATATGATTTTTTGGACTAACCTATTAACCTAGAGCCTAGTGACAGTTTCTGTTTTTTCCTTGTTTTAGAGATTCGTAGAAAAGGAATACCAAACGGAGTCCAAACGGAATACAACTTTTGCGATGATTTTTCTTGGACCACAAGACACCCAGGAGACTTGCATGCAAGTCAGAAGAGCCACGAGGCGGCCACAAGGGTGGGGGCGCAACCCCATCCTTGTGGGCCCCTCGGTGACCCCCTGACCTAGATCTTCCTCCTATATATTCTCATATACCCCAAAAACTTCCAGAGGAGCCACAAAACCACTTTTCCACCGCCGCAACCTTCGGTAGGCGTGAGATCCCATCTAGGGACCTTTTCCGGCATCCTGCCGGCGGGGGATTCGATCACGGAGGGCTTCTACATCAACACCATTGCCTCTGCGATGAAGCATGAGTACTTTACCATAGACCTACGGGTCCATAGCTAGTATCTAGATGGCTTCTTCTCTCTCTTTGATTCTCAATACCATGTTGTCCTTGATGTTCTTGGAGATCTATTCGATGTAATACTCTTTTGCGGTGTGTTTGCCGATATCCGATGATTTGTGCATTTATGATCAACTTATCTATGAATATTATTTGAATCTGCTCTGAATTCTTATATGCATGATTTGATATCTTTGCAAGTCTCTTTGAACTATCGATTTTGTTTGGCCAACTAGATTGGTTTTTCTTGCAATGTGAGAAGTGCTTAGATTTGGGTTCAATCTTGCGGTGCTCGATCCTAGTGACAGAAGGGGAACCGACACGTATTGTATTGTTGCCATTGAGGATAACAAGATGGGGTTTTCATCATATTGCTTGAGTAAATCCCGCTACGTCATGTCATCTTACTTAATGCGTTACTCTGTTCTTATGAACTTAATACTCTAGATGCAGGTAGGTGTCGGTCGATGTGTGGAGTAATAGTAGTAGATGCGGACTCGTTTCGGTCTACTTGACACGGACATGATGCCTATATTCATGATCATTTCCTTAGATGTCGTCATAACTTTGCGATTTTCTATCAATTGCTCGGCAGTAATTTCTTCATCCATCGTAATAATTTCTATATTTGAGAGAAGCCTCTAGTGAAACCTATGGCCCCCAGGTCTATTTTCCATCATATATGTTTCTGATCTATAATTTTAGTTTCCGATTTACTTGCTTCGCAATCTCTTACTTTCCGTTCCATAAACCCAAAATACCAAAACATATTACTTTACCATTTATCCATCTCTATCAGATCTCACTTTGCAAATAACCATGAAGGGATTGACAACCCCTTTATCGCATGGCTGCACGTTGGTGTTTGTTTGTGCAGGTATTCGGTGGCTTGTCGCGTTGTCTCCTACTGTATTGATACCTTGGTTCTCAAAAGTGAGGGAAATAATTACTCTACTTTGATGCATCACGGTTTCCTCTTCAAGGGAAAATCCAACGCAAGCTCAAGAGGCAGCAAATAAATCTTCTCTACATCATGTCATCTTTCTTATTACATTACTCCATTTTTTCATGTAATTAATACACTAGATGCATGTTGGATAGCAGTTGATGTGTGGAGTAATTGTAGTAGGTGCAGGCAGGTGTCGGTCTACTAATCTTGGATGTGATGCCTATATATTGATCATTGCCTTGGATATCGTCATAATTATTCCATCTTCAATTAATTGCCCAACAGTAATTTGTTTACCCACCGTGTGCTATTTATTGAGAGAATCCACTAGTGAAATCTACGGCCCCCGGGTCTATTCTTTATCATATTTGCTTTGAGATCTATTTTTATTGTCTTTTGTTTTCAGATCTGTTATTCCAAAAACCCAAAAATACCATGCTCAACTTTTTTATTACTTATTTTATTTCGCGTTTTATCGATATATATTTATCCAATCAACCACAATTTTTATCCTGTCAACTTGACAATTTCTGGCGCCCTTACCCGAAAAGGGATTGACAACCCCTTATACGCGTCGGGTTGCAAGCATTTGTTCTTTGCGTGTAGGTTCCATTTACATAGTGTTGCTTGGTTCACCTACTGGATTGATACCTTAGTTTCATAATTGAGGGAAATACTTACTGTAGTTGTGCTACATCATTCCTTCCTCTTTGGGGAAATACCAACGTAGTTCAAGAGACATCACCTGTCATCCCCCCCTTCTCCAAGCTGTTTTCTAGTGAAAGTGTATTCCAGGAATACGCCTTTGATTTCACCCTTGGAGATTTTCTAGAAATTCATTTTAATTCTAGATTTGACTCAACTTTGACCATGAATATCTCCTAAACTACAAGTTCAAATGAATTGATTCTTTTTGCATTATTTTTCTTTTGAGCTCCTTTATTTTCTGGTAGAGTTTGGTATTTTTATCTGCTGTCTAGATTTTATGGACAGTAGTATTTGAATTATGTGTTATTTATAAATTCTTCCAAAAATGTTTTCTAGAGTGTTTGATGTGTGTTATGAAGATTAGGAGACTTGCATCTCTCTATTGGAGCAAGGCAATCCACACCCTCCATTTCCATGATTGCAATGCATTGCCAATGTTTATTTACTTAAATTTGCTTAAAATTTTGCATTGTCTGCATATGATTTATTCATGGCATTTCTTGGAGTTATATTTGACTTTTGCTACTGCCATGATGTCGCTTGGATTTCTAGGATTAATGCTCTACAGATTGAGGATGATATATTTCCATTGGATTATTAGGAGAACTATTTATTTTCATTATGATCATATGGGATATTATGCTTTGGAGTATTGTTTGGATTTGATGCTATCATATTGATCTATGGTTTACATCTTCATATTGACGTTGGATCCATGGGGTCACTTGTTTTGGATTCAGCATGATCATATTTAATTTGCACCTATATAGTTAATGATAATGATTATGATGTGGCTATGTTATTCACTGGATTATTGTATGGATATTGCTATGACTAGATTCACAGGTTGATATATGATATTGGAGTAGTAGTTATCGCAGATATATGTTGGTGACAACTTCCATCATTTTGTTGGCCAGTTGCCATCGAACCAAGCTCACCAGTGCAGTGACATTTGCCTTTATGGGAAGGTGATGACCCACAAGTATAGGGGATCAATCGTAGTCCTTTCTATAAGTAAGAGTGTTGAACCCTACGAGGAGCAAAAGGAAATGACAAGTGAGTTTCAGCAAGGTAATTTCTGTAAGTACTGAAATTGTTGGTAACAAGCAGTTTGATAGTAAGATAATCTATAACAAGCAAGTAACGGTAATGGTAGAAAAAAGTGCAGAAATATAGCCCAATCCTTTTTGTAGCAAAGGACATGCTGGAACTGTCTCTTATAATAAGCAAACCTTTCTTGAGGGCACACACGAATTTCATCTTGTCACTTTCATCATGTTGGTTTGATTCGCGTTCGCTACTTTGATAATTTGATATGTGGGTGGACCAGTGCTTGGGTGTTGTTCTTACTTGAAGAGGACTCCCACTTTTGATTAACCCCCTCTCAAGAATCCACAGCTACGAAAGAAGAATTAAGATAACAATCTAACCATAACGTTAAACATATGAATCCAAATCAGTCCCTTACGGAATAGCGCATAAACTAGGGTTTAAGCTTCTGTCACTCTAGCAACCTATCATCTAATAACTACACCACAATGCATTCCCTTAGGCCCAACTATGGTGAAGTGTCATGTAGTCGACGTTCACATAACACGGCCACTAAGGGAATCACAACATACATATCATCAAAATATCGAACAAATATAAAATTCACATGATTACTTGCAACATGACTTCTCCCGTGGCCTCAAGAACAAGGGAAACTACTCAAAAATAATATTCATGCTCAAGATCAAAGGGAATTAAATATAATAATGGATCTTAACATATTATCTTCCAGCAAATAAACCATCTAGTATCAACTACAAGATGTAATCAACACTACTAGTCACCATAGGTACCAATCTGAGGTTCCGGTACAAAGATTGAGCACATGAGATGAACTAGAGTTTTGAGATGGGATGGTGCTTTTGAATTTGTTGATGAACATTAGCCTCCCCAAGATGAGAGAGTTGTTGGTGATAACGATGGCTTCAATTTCCCCCTCTGGGAGGGAAATTCCCCAGGTGGAATCGCTCCGCTGGAGGGCAAAAATGCTCCTGCCCAAGTTCCACATCGAGACGGCAGCGCTCCATCCTGAAAGTCCTCCCCTTATTTTTTCTATGTCAAAAGACCTTATATACCAAAATATGGGCACCGGAGGTGGGCCGAGGGGCCCAGTACCCACCAGGGCATGCCAGGGGGTGTTTGGCGTGCCCTAGTGCCTTGTGGCTACCTAGCTGCCCCCCTCTGGTATCTCTTCTCTCTAGTATTTCTTTTATATTTCAAGATAATTCTCCGTAAATTTTCAACTCATTTGGAGATGTGCAGAATAGGTATCTCTGACATAGCTTTTTCAGGTCCAGAATTCCAGCTACCGGTATTCTCCATCTTTGTGTAAACCTTGCATATTACGAGATAAAATGCATTAGAATTACTCCAAAAAGTGTTATAATGCATAAAAACACTATAATTAATAGTAGGAAAACATGATGCAAAATGGACATATCAGAAGGCCCTAATGCGGTCGATTGTCATGCCTCTTGCTGGTTCCTCCAACTAGGGAAGGTTATGTGTGTGCGCTACCTGGAACAGGTAGGCGGCCATAAGCCTTGGGTGCCCAAGTTGTATGGATCCATTGTCACGTTTGGGACCATTTTCCAACAATAAATATGTCAACTTGTGACCTTTTGTCAGTGACCCTGTAAGAATTGGTCATAAATTTACGACCATTTCAGACCAATTGGTCAAAAGCTGTTCGGGGGCTCCAAACCCTAAACCATAATGACCATATTGGTCAGAAAGGTCGTAATTTCCTTACACGAAATGGTCGTAAAGCAAACAACACTGGTCCGCTGCCTTATTTCTAGTTGATAATGACCAATATAGATGGTCATGGTGATATTACTGGGCGCCATGTCATCAATTTTGCCTATGTGGCATGTGTATGTGTCAATTTTTGCCTATGTGTCATGTCCATGTGTCAATTATATCCTACGTGTAAGTTTGAACCATACAGCTGACCTGTGGGACCTCGCCTGCTGACTAGTGGGACACGACATGTCGTACTAACTAGTAGGACCCGCCTTGGTTGACCGGTTGGACCTACCCTACTGACTAGTGGGAACCGCCTATCGGACCAGTCCTAGTGAATAGCAGGACCCACCATGTAGGCTCACCAGTGTTGACGGGTGAGACCCACAACCATCCATCCATTTTGTGGCTCTGGCCAATAATGCGCAAATAATGGGAGACTGGGGTTCGAACAAGATGTCGGGGCTCAGGAACAACACCTATGGGATCTCTCGGGGAGTCCCTTCTACGGTTGGCGGGGTGTGGGCTCCGCAAAGAGCGGGTCTAGAAGATCAACACGGGGGAATTTTACCTAGGTTCGGGTCGCAAACGATGCGTAAAACCCTAGTCCTGCTTTGTGTGTATTTGGTGTACTTGAGGTCTTGAACTAGCTGCGGTGAATGCCTAGTCCAAAAAGTCTGAATCCTTCCTCAGTATGCCTCGGGCATCCTTTCATATGTCAAAGGGGTTGCCACAGTGGCACACTGGAGGCGGAAAGTATGTACAGTGTACAAGTCTATCGCCTGGCACCGTAGGACAAACACATTTAATGCGCTGCCGACGTGCCCTCTTGCTTTATCGGGGATGACAAAGAAGCCCGTCCCATCCGTCGCCGCCTCGCCTTGCTCTGACGCGCACCCAGGCTGATGAGGCATGCAACGCCATGCTGGCTGGCTGGCTGCTGAGCTGGTGCGGTGGCCGTGTCATCTCGAAAATTTGCATGCCACCATGTAGGTGCTTGGCTAGTTGGCCTAGAAGCTGCATCCTGCCACGCAGTCACTCTCCTAGTTGGCGGGTTGGCTGCCACGTTGGAATTGGGACGGGGCAGCAAAACTCTGACAAGTGTGAGCCTGGCCTCGGCCCTGCAGACGCTCCCCGCAAGGGCCTTGCCGGGATCTCGTGGGCGTCTCTGGAAAGGGTCTTGCTGGGGGCTTGCGAGCGTCCTCGGCAAGGGTCTTGCTGGGGGTCTTCGGTCGTCCCCGGCAAGATCTTGCCAGGGGTCTTCGGTCATCCCCGGCAAGAATTTGCTAGGGGTCTTTGTCTTCTGTTGCTCATCTAGGCTTGCAGGCCTTTGGTTTTCTCAAGTATCTGCACGCCACCATGCAGGTGCTCTCGAGCCTTGGTCTTGACGTTGTTGATGGTGTCATAACTTCCAGGCTCAAGGGCGGCGGTCTTGCTGGTGTTGGGCAAGTTGTCCCGGTATAACTCTTGCCGGGGCCATGTAGGCCATCCTAGCAAGGGTCTTGCCAGGGGGGAGGGGAGTCCATATTGCCCCTTCGCTCTTCATGCTTCTGGTTGGAGCGTGTAGGATCGAAAGTATGTCTAGAGGGGGGGGGGTGATTAGACTACTTGACCAAATAAAACATAACCTTTTCCCAATTTTAGTTCTTGGCAGATTTTAGCTATTGTAGGACAAGTCAAGCAATCATCACACAATTCAAGCAAGCATGCAAAGAGTATATTGGCAGCGGAAAGTAAAGCATGCAACTTGCAAGAATGTAAAGGGAAGGGTTTGGAGAATTCAAACGCAATTGGAGACACGGATGTTTTTCCCGTGGTTCGGATAGGTGGTGCTATCCTACATCCACGTTGATGGAGACTTCAACCCACAAGGGTAACGGTTGCGCGAGTCCACAAGGGCTCCACCCACAAGAGGGTAACGGTTGCGCGAGTCCACAAGGGCTCCACCCACGAAGGGTCCACGAAGAAGCAACCACCCACAAAGGGTCCACGAAGAAGCAACCTTGTCTATCCCACCATGGCCATCGCCCACACAGGACTTGCCTCACTAGCGGTAGATCTTCACGAAGTAGGCGATCTCCTTGCCCTTACAAACTCCTTGGTTCAACTCCACAATCTTGTCGGAGGCTCCCAAGTGACACCTAGCCAATCTAGGAGACACCACTCTCCAAGAAGTAACAAATGGTGTGTAGGTAATGAACTCCTTGCTCTTGTGCTTCAAGTGATAGTCTCCCCAACACTCAACTCTCTCTCATAGGATATGGATTTTGGAAAGAAGATTTGAGTGGAAAGCAACTTGGGAAGGCTAGAGATCAAGATTCATATGGTAGGAATGGAATATCTTGGTCTCAACACATGAGTAGGTGGTTCTCTCTCAGAACATATGAGTTGGAATTGTGTATGTGTTCTGATGGCTCTCTCATGAATGAAGAGGAGGTGGAGGGGTATATATAGCCTCCACACAAAATCCAACCGTTACACACAGTTTTCCAATCTCGGTGGGACCGAATCAACAAACTCGGTCGGACCGAAAATGTAAACCTAGTGACCGTTAGAGATTTTCGGTGGGACTGACATGCAACTCGGTGGGACCGATATGGTTAGGATTTGGGTATAACGTAATCTCGGTGAGACCGAATCAACAAACTCGGTGGGAACCGAATTTGGTAATTGGCTAACCAGAGAGTTGGTCAGGCAAACTCGGTGGGACCGATTTGCTCTTTCGGTGAGACCGAAAAGTTACAAAAGGGAAAAACTGAATTTTCATTGCAATCTCGGTGGGACCGATTCGCTCTTTCGGTGAGACCGAAAAGTTACGAAAGGGAAATAGAGAGTTTGCAATCCCATCTTGGTGAGACCGAGATCCCTATCAGTGGAACCGAATTGCTAGGGTTTGGCAGTGGCTTATGACAAGTGAAACTCGGTGGCGCCGGATAGGAAGAATCGGTAGGACCGAGTTTGGCTTAGGGTTTAGGTCATATGTGGATATGGGAAAGTAGTTGAGGGTTTTGGAGCATATCACTAAGCACATGAAGCAAGAGGCTCATTAAGCAACACCTCATCCCTCCTTGATAGTATTGGCTTTTCCTAAAGACTCAATGTGATCTTGGATAACTAAAATATAAAATGAAGAGTCTTGAGCTTTTGAGCTTGAGACAATCCTTTGTCCTTAGCATTTTGAGGGTTCCACTTTCACATCCATGCCATGCTAATCATTGAGCTTTCCTGAAATAATTATCTTGGAATAGCATTAGCTCAATGAGCTATATGTTGTTATGAATTACCAAAACCACCTAGGGATAGTTGCACTTTCAATCTCCCCCTTTTTGGTAATTGATGACAACATATAGATCAAAGCTTCGACAAATGATAATAAGCATGAAATATATCGTCGCTTTGAGAAGTATGTGATAAGTAAGTGCTCCCCCTAAATTTGTGCATATTTAAAATTTGCTTTGGACTGCAAATGCACAAAGAGTTAGAGTCATGGCTTACTCTTCCATGTCACATACATCTTGGTGGAGCGCTTAAAATGATAAGAATGAAATACATGCACTCATCACCAAGAATAGTGAATGATCACATAAGATAGATAAGATGATAGCATTAAGCAAGCATTAAGTGTAGCTTATGATAAAACACATGATCATCAATGTCTCACAAATAATGACGTAGTATCTCAAGCACTCAAAAGAAAACAAGTTCAAAAAACCACCAAATAAAGCAAGAGAGAAAAAAAACAACACTCTCTCTCTCGAAGCCTATGATCTATACATCTTCTCCCCCTTTGGCAACAAGTTACCAAAAAGTTCCTAGAAAATGCATAGTGCTAGATCGATGCTCAGGCTTGATCTTCTGGTGGTGGTGGAGTCCGGATCACTCCAAGGACGAAGGCTTCTGTAGATGCTGAAGTAGACGCTAGAGCTGGTGGAACTGAAGCTGTAGCTGGTGCAGAAGTGGTGGCTCTGGTGTCAGCAACTAGCACGGCAGACGACCTCGGACCTCGTGGCACTCTGGCAAAGGCATGAGTGGTAGTCCTGCCTCTCCTCTCCTGCCTGTCATCCTGGAGCTGTTCCACTGCAGTCTGAATCTCTGTCACCTTGACATCCAAGTCATAGAACTTTTGTTCCATGATTCTCTCTAGGCTTGCTTGGTTTTGAGTTAGGGTGGCTTGTCCTTTCTCAATCCGCAGGGTGGATGCAATCAGGTAACCAAGCTGCTCTTGTTTGGTCTTCAAGAAATACTCAGATGCCTCCTCTTGAGTTGGCATCTTGGCAGCTTTCTCCTTCCTTGCCTTCTCCTTCTTTGCTTGTGCTTGGTAGACGATGGCTCATTCTCAGTCATGACAACTTGATTGTCCTCAAAATTTGGACGGATGGGCAGGTGTTCCTTGTCCAATAAATATATGCCTGTGCCCATCTTAGAGTTGATGAGCTCCTGAATTTGAGGTGCATATCCACAGCTCCTCTTCTGATCTGCTGCAGTCCTCTTCATAGTCTCTACTATGAGGCTCATGACCTTGAACTTTTGTGGCACATCAAAGACATGAAGCAAGTTGATTGCATGGCCTCTGATCATCTTGTGATCTCTAGACTTGGGCAATAAGGTGTGCCTCAATATCCAATTGATGGTTGGCAGCCCTGACAGAAGATAATGCACTGAGCCAAATTTGAAAGTGTCAAGAGCTTCATTGGGAATTTCCTTGTACATGTTGGACATTGAGTTATGATCCATCTTTTTCTTGGCATAAATGTCCAAGTCATCTGCTTGCTCCTCTGGGGCATTGATCAGCTGAGCCCATTCAGCAACTGTAGATTGGTACCTCGTACCCTCAGACATCCAAGTTATCCTCCCATCTGGATAAAAGTGTGCCATGGAGTAGAATTGCATGATAAGCTCCTCGTTCCACTTTGTGAGCTTCTGCCCAACAAAGTCAGCAACTCCACAAGCACTAAAGCTGTCATACACTCCAGGGTAGTGTTCCTCATTTTCTTTCATGTAGGTCCAGTCGACCCATCTCATGTCACAAACAATGGGCTTCTTATCTAGCAGCACTGTCTCATAGAAGTCCTACTGTTCCTTGGTGTGAAATCTGTAATCCACGGCAGTCCTTCTCCTTGAAGCATACGGGTCTGCTTCTCTCCACTTCCTCAGCCCTGAATCTCTCCTGAGCTTCATGTCCTCAGCCACAGGATGAGCATCGTTGTGGTCTGGGATCTTGGGCTTGAGCTTTCTAAGAACTTGCTCTTCATCCTCTTCTTCAGCAACAGTCTCAGGCACTGGGGCCTTGTTCTTCTCAGCTCTAGGAATGCTCCTTATATTCCTCTTTGGTTTTGGCTTGGAGGCAGCTTTGGGCTTAGATGCAGTAGCCCCTGATCTTATGGCATCACCCATCAGCTTGGGTGCCTTAGGTGCTGGTGCAGCTACCTCTTCTTCCTCTTCCTCTTCCATGATGGAAGCCTTTCCTAGCACTCTGGCTACGGTCTTCTTGACCCTTTCCTTCCTCTTCTTGCCTTCTGCAGCAACTGGCTCTTTGGGAGTGGGCTTCTCAGTTGAGGCTCTAGCCTTTGACATAGGCTGCCTGCCTGCTGGTCTTTTGATCTTTAGACCTGGCTTTGTGCCTTGAGCTGGCTCAACTCTCTTTGATGTGGCCTCTTCCTCTACCACATAATCTTCATCTTCGGAGTCTGAAGTTCTCTTCTTCCTCTGTCTGGTTGCAACTTTTGGCAGATTGCTTGGGGTACTTCTGCTGCCATCATCTGAAGAGCTGGAGGGACTAGTGCCCTCACTCATCTGCACTTGCTGCTCTCACAAGTTCTGGCTGTCACTTTGATCAGACATGCTGCAAACTCTGACTGCTGACCCTATGAATAGTTTATAGATGAGGTAGAATAGATGAGCATCACAAAATGCAGAGATTTTTGCAAAATAATGATCCAAAAACTTAGTTTTAGTTTCCCACTGAAATCATCTCGGATCTACCGATTTTTAAACTCGGTGATACCGAAGCAGTTTTGGAACCTAAACTAGTGAACTCGGTTGGATCGAGTCACAGTTCGGTGGCACCGAGACTGCTAGGGTTTCACAGAGTTCCAAAATCGGTCACAACGATAAGTAATTCTCGGTCAGACCGAGTCTCACTTGTGCAATGGCATAAGCCAAATCGGTGGGACCGAGTTTTTCAACTCGGTGGGTCCGAGATGGTTTCGACGGAAACCTAACCCTAAAATTTTCGAATCAAAGCTATTCTACGGGCGTATTGACTGGATAGGAGTGTTTCAATCGTGGCAAGAATCATGATTATCACAATGTGCTGAGAACTGGATTGAAGAATAGCACAAAGATCGAGTCCATACCCTAGCTCGGCGGAGACTCGCTACGGCGGCAACGGCGGGGCAGAATTCCCGTTGACGGCGACGGAGACCAGTGACTGGAGGCGGCTGGTGGCGAGAAGGCGATCCGGAGACCACGTTGGCAGAGAAGGCTACTGCGCGGGCGAAGGGGTTCGGAGAAATTTCCAAATTTTGCCCGTGACTATATATAGCCCGACCCTGTCGGTGCGACCGAGTGGAACAACTCGGTGGCACCGAGATTCATAACTGCATGCAGTTACTGAAACTCGGTGTGACCGAAAGGTTCAAATCGGTTGCACCGAGATCGAAAACCTAGATCAACTTAAAGATCTCGGTAGGACCGAAAGTGGGGTATCGGTCAGACCGAGAATCATAAAGAGGTTTTGGAAGTTTAAGTCTATGACGAATCGGGGACTCCGAGCGCTCCTCACACAGAGTGGTTCGAATCTGACTTGATCAAATTTTTTGATGCAGCATGAATAGAGTTTGAGACGAGAAAAGCATAGATAGCTAGAGGAGGTTCTTAGGCATTCTTGTCCATCCACTTGGCAAAGGAAATAAACCCAAACGATCAAAACAACAAGTGGATGTCCTCGAATGAGTAAAATATGCAACCAGCATGCTCACACAATAAGATGGTAAATGAAATATGTGGCAAGGCATGCACAACCAATTCTAGCATCTATCAAGCAATTTGCGATGACAAGGTCATCTATATATGAGTATATTGACTTAGGAGTCAAGTGAGAACACTTGATCATAGGTCATACTCATCGTTTAAGCTCAAGTGGGGTTACCACTTTTACATAAAGCATTGTTGTGTTCACATCTTTAGAGTTGCTTTAGCTCAAGTCTTAGAGTAAAGCTCCCCCTAGATGTGATATCCCCCCTTAGAGGGACGAACTAACCTTGGGTTTCGTCGATGATGACTTCATGTAGATGTTGAAGATGTGGATGCTCAATGTTGATGTAATCACTTGGAGCTATCCATTTGAGTGAATTGCACTTTCAATACCTACATGGGTTAGTCCCACAAGGAACAAACAAGGATATCCATAGACATAGAGTGATGCACACAAAAGATGATGTCCATGAAAACTTTTAGGTTACCTTGTCCCTTGTGTTACCAACAAGAGGGTTTGTGACTCCTTGAACTAGTGCAAGATGTGGAAGTTGATTGCACTTGTTCTTGCCAAAATTATAAGAGTGAAGTATGTTGGTGGAGTCACCCTCAAGAACTCTCTAGTTCTTCTTCTTTTGGATCCACACCATCTTGATGGGAATCCTTGGAGTTGTAGTCGTACTTGATGAAGTGGAACTTGAAGTAGTCTTGGGAATCCACTTGACTAAGGTCTTAGGAGCTTCTTCAAATGCATCAATTTCCTCTTGAAGCTTGTCCTTGCCTTTTTGCTTGTAGTCTTGTGGTGAAAGATCATCTTGAGCTTGTGTCCCCTTGAAAGAAGTATCATACTTCTCTTGTTGAGGAACAAACTTTGTCTTGGGGTATTGATCTTCTTCCCACTCAACTCCATTGCCATTGAACTTTCGTTCAAAACCAACACCTTGATTCTTCCGGTGCATTCCTTGCTTGCGCACAATTTCCTCGAATTGCTTACTCCCAGCAAGACTTTTGTACACTCCTTTCTCTATAATTCCCTTCAATAAGCTATTTTCTTGCTCAAGTGTAACTTGGATAAGAGAATCATTAGTGGAATCAAGAGAACTACTAGAAGCAACAATATTGGATTTAGCATGATCATTGTTACTGCTAGAGGAAGAATCTTTCTTGTTCTTGTTACTAGACTTGACTTGAGACATGTAAGTGGACAAGAGTAAACGCTTGGCAATGTAAGAAGAACTTTTCTTGCGGAGATCATCATTGATTGCTTTTAAGAACTCATGCTCTTGCTCAAGATTGAGCTTTTCAAAGCGTAATTTCTCATGAGCTCTTAAAAGTTCTCGATGATCTTCGAAGATAGTTTCATGAGCTAACTTAAGAGTGTTTAGTTCTTTAGTTAGAGCCTCAATCTTCTCCTTATCATTGCCATTCGTTTTATCTTGATTAGCATGATTAATTGACGTTTCATCATAGTATTCATCACTAGAGTTGTCAACAAGCAAATCATCACCTAACAAGTCATCTTCATCACTATTGAAATCAACATACTCGGGGTGTGTTACCTTAGGACCTTTGGCCATGAAGCATCTTCCAATTCCTTCATTTGGTGAGTCAAATATGTCGTAGGAGTTGGTTGACACAAGTGCTAGACCGGCAACACCTTCATCTTGAGTATCTTCGGAGTCGGAGTGATAACTTCTCTCGGATGTCGGAGTCGGAGCTGGATACCCATGCACCAACATGAGCTTGATGTCTTCGTTTTGTGTAGCTCCTTGATGATTTTTCCCTCCTTTCCAAATCCTTGCTTCTCCGTGAGTATCTTCGTTCATAACGATCATCTCTACTCCTTCTCTCTCTTGGTGGTGATTCTTTGCTTCTTCTTTTTGGAGAATCTTCTCTTCTCTTGTAGGGAGCCGTACACTCATTGGAATAGTGTCCGGGTCTTCCACAACTGTAGAAGTTTCGCTCTCGACTAGAAGATCTTTTGTCATTGTAGGACCTTGACTTGAAGCTTCTATCTTTGCTTCTACTCTTGTAGAACTTGTTGAAGTTCTTCACCATTAAGCTCAATTCTTCATTGAAGTTTTGCTTCTCACTTGATGATGTAGGGGCTTCACATGAGGCTTTGTAGGCACCACTTGATTTGTTGTGAAGTTCCTCTTTATCCTTAAGTGACATCTCATGAGCAACAATTCTTCCAATCACCTCCGTTGGCTTGAGATCTTTTTAGTTGGGCATCATTTGGATCAATGTGCACACGGTATCATATTTTCCATCCAAGGCTCTTAGAATCTTCTTGATGATGAATCTATCGGTCATCTCTTCGCTTCCTAAGCCAGCAATCTCATTTGTGATGAGAGAAAGCCTAGAGTACATTTCAGCGACACCTTCACCATCCTTCATCTTGAACTTGTCAAGTTGACTTTGAAGCACATCCAACTTGGATTCCTTGACGGAGTCGGTACCTTCGTGCATATCAATCGAAGTGTCCCAAATTTCCTTTGCATTCTCAAGACGGCTGATTTTGTTGAATTCTTCGGGGCACAATCCGTTGAAGAGAATATCACAAGCTTGAGCATTGTATTGCAACATCTTCAACTCATCCATGGTAGCTTCACGGTTTGGTTCTTTCCCATCAAAGAAGTCACCTTGCAAACCAACACACACAATAACCCAAACGGCGGGGTTATGTCCAAGAATATGCATTTTCATTTTATGCTTCCAACTAGCAAAATTAGTACCATCAAAGTAAGGACCTCTACGGTGATAATTTCCCTCGCTAGACGCCATACTCTCCTAGGTTGTGAAACCAAGGCTATGACCACCAAAAGCTATGGAGATCAAAGCAAATGGAGACCAAAGCTCTGATACCACTTGTAGGATCGAAAGTATGTCTAGAGGGGGGTGATTAGACTACTTGACCAAATAAAACTAACCTTTTCCCAATTTTAGTTCTTGGCAGATTTTAGCTATTGTAGGACAAGTCAAGCAATCATCACACAATTCAAGCAAGCATGCAAAGAGTATATTGGCAGCGGGAAAGTAAAGCATGCAACTTGCAAGAATGTAAAGGGAAGGGTTTGGAGAATTCAAACGCAATTGGAGACATGGATGTTTTTCCCGTGGTTCGGATAGGTGGTGCTATCCTACATCCACGTTGATGGAGACTTCAACCCACGAGGGTAACGGTTGCGCGAGTCCACAAAGGGCTCCACCCACAAAGGGTAACGGTTGCGCGAGTCCACAAAGGGCTCCACCCACAAAGGGTCCACGAAGAAGCAACCACCCACAAAGGGTCCACGAAGTAGCAACCTTGTCTATCCCACCATGGCCATCACCCACACAGGACTTGCCTCACTAGCGGTAGATCTTCACGAAGTAGTCAATCTCCTTGCCCTTACAAACTCCTTGGTTCAACTCCAAAATCTTGTCGGAGGCTCCCAAGTGACACCTAGCCAATCTAAGAGACACCACTCTCCAAGAAGTAACAAATGGTGTGTAGGTAATGAACTCCTTGCTCTTGTGCTTCAAGTGATAGTCTCCCCAACACTCAACTCTCTCACATAGGATATGGATTTTGTGGAAAGAAGATTTGAGTGGAAAGCAACTTGGGAAGGCTACAGATCAAGATTCATATGGTAGGAATGGAATATCTTGGTCTCAACACATGAGTAGGTGGTTCTCTCTCAGAAAAAATGAGTAGGAATTGTGTATGTGTTCTGATGGCTCTCTCATTGAATGAAGAGGAGGTGGAGGGGTATATATAGCCTCCACACAAAATCCAACCGTTACACACAGTTTTCCAATCTCGGTGGGACCGAATCAACAAACTCGGTCGGACCGAAAATGTAAACCTAGTGACCGTTAGAGATTTTCGGTGGGACTGACATGCAACTCGGTGGGACCGATATGGTTAGGGTTTGGGCATAACGTAATCTCGGTGAGACCGAATCAACAAACTCGGTGGCACCGAATTTGGTAATTGGCTAACCAGAGAGTTGGTCAGGCAAACTCGGTGGGACCGATTTGCTCTTTCGGTGAGACCGAAAAGTTACAAAAGGGAAACACTGAATTTTCATTGCAATCTCGGTGGGACCGATTCGCTCTTTCGGTGAGACCGAAAAGTTACGAAAGGGAAACAGAGAGTTTGTAATCCCATCTCGGTGAGACCGAGATCCCTATCGGTGGAACCGAATTGCTAGGGTTTGGCAGTGGCTTATGACAAGTGAAACTCGGTGGTGCCGGATAGGAAGAATCAGTAGGACCGAGTTTGGCTTAGGGTTTAGGTCATATGTGGATATGGGAAAGTAGTTGAGGGTTTTGGAGCATATCACTAAGCACATGAAGCAAGAGGCTCATTAAGCAACACCTCATCCCGCCTTGATAGTATTGGCTTTTCCTAAAGACTCAATGTGATCTTGGATCACTAAAATATAAAATGAAGAGTCTTGAGCTTTTGAGCTTGAGACAATCTTTTGTCCTTAGCATTTTGAGGGTTCCACTTTCACATCCATGCCATGCCAATCATTGAGCTTTCCTGAAATAATTATCTTGGAATAGCATTAGCTCAATGAGCTATATGTTGTTATGAATTACCAAAACCACCTAGGGATAGTTGCACTTTCAGAGCGCAACCTTAGAAGCCTTGTATCTTTGCATCCTCTGCTCCGCCAAGCATGGCCGCAGGTATGGCTACGAAAGGCGCCTAGTTTTGTACACTGACAGGAGCCCCCGGGCCTGGGCCACACATAAGTGCAAGGCGTTGTTGGGCTAGGCCCAGAACGGTGCGCGGGCACGCGTGGAAGAGTTTTAACTATGGTAACTCCCTCGCCAGTTGTGCTTCCCCACGACCCGCATTGAGTGTGTGACATGGGGGTCGTGCGTGGGGCGGTTGCAGCGTTCTTGCGTCACCTTGCGGTGAACACTAAAGAGGCGCCCCTGTGGTAACTCCCTCGCCAGTTGTGCTTCCCCATAAAAAGAGGAAGCCGCAGGGGCGCGACTCATTTACTAAGTGGACTCGACTCGTGGCCATGATGGCGCCCGCGTCCCATGATCACGGGGCGGGAAACGGCCGTTCCACTTGTCTCCTAAACCCTAGCTCGCCCGCCACGTGTCCCCATGCCTCAGGGAGGGTCGGTGGTGGACACGGAGGGCACAGGCTTTAATGCTGAGGCGGGAGGCCGGGCGCCGCTGATTGGAGCAGCGGGTCGGTCTTGGTTCCTCGCGCCCCTGGCGGTTGAATTGGTCGATTGGTGTGGCCGCCCTCGGGTTGGGGGGCGAGCCCGGGCTCTGCCCCTCTATAAAGAGGGGAGAGGGACGACGTCTTCCTGGATTCATCTCCTTGCATCCTGATCCCTTCCTTCCCCTTGCCATGGTGAGAGGGCGCGTCGGTGCTCCAGTGGCGGCAACGAGGGCTTCTGCTCGACAGCGTGTCCCACTCCTCCAGAGCTCATCGCCGCCGAGCCTGCTGTGAGAGGAAGAGGGAGGGGTGAGGCCGAGGATGCCGCGACACTCGGGGGAGAGGAGGACGGGGATGCACACCGGCCGCGCTTCTGCCAGCGGCTCTCCCGCCAATGGAGGGCAACGTCGGAGACCAGCCTCGCGAGTTCTTCATGAGGCTGTACAAGACAGTGTGCGGTCACCTCCGCCTCCCCACTCCGTTTTCCCGTGAGGTGGAGCTCGACCCGCCACAGGCCTTGAGACTGCACATGAGGGGCTGCGGGAATGGCGGCATGTGGGTCGACGTCGACGTCCCCGCCCCTCACGTCATGTATCTCCACCATGGGTGGAAGACTTTCGCCCGGGCCCATAGCCTATTGGAGGGGTTCTTTCTCCATTTCAAGTTAATGGAGAACGACTTGCTCTCCGTCAAGGTCTTCGGGCACTTGGGAACCCACTTAAGGTGCAGCACGGAGACCTCCATCAGCAACAAAACATCCTCCCCGGGCGGTAGTGACGAGGAGGATAGCGACATTGACGATGAGGGTAGTAGGCGGGACGACGCGATTCCGACTCCGGATGATCATCGACGGTGGCGTCGTAATGCATTGCCCTCCTCCCTTGGCCACGCGCCTTGCCGAGGGTCCTCCCCACCATGCTCTCCATCAGCACGTTCCCCGTCACCTCTTCTTTGCGTTCACCTACCGCACCTGGGAGGAAAGGGGAAAGAACGGAGATCACCGGACACTTATCTTTCTTTTAAACTTGTAGGCATTTGCCGAATTTTAATTTCTAAGTAATGTAATCTCTCGAGCCCATGCTTATGTTCTGCAACATCCGTAGTTGTCCAGCATGTTAATGAAAAAGACTACCCTTGCCGGGAACCCGTGCACGGATACGCTCGTCCAGAGGCAAAATGCCTCCTTAACGCAAATAAACGAGTCCTTTCAGCAAGCCGTCCTGCTGGCGCCCTCTACGCCCGCCGGAGAATCACATATGTCGGGTTACAGACAAAGGGTCCAGCCCCCCGTCCGTCTCCTTTTAGCAAGGGCTACTACGACCACTTCGACCGAAGCAGCATTCGGGTCGGGGATGGGAGCACCCGAGTTTTTCAAAAGAGAGTGGAGGGGTTTTCTAATGCACAAGTTACATGTTACGAACATGGATGGGCAAGAGGTGAACTTTATCTGTTTGGTTTGCCGTGGATCGCCGTGCCGGGCGGTCTTCTCAACTTCTTGCTGGAGCCGGGTCCTTGGCGGGACCGAGCATCCTTGCCGTGGCTGGAAGGAAAAGAGGGCAAGAGCATGGACCCTTGGCAGTCCGTTAATATTCGTTGGAATAAAAAGTAGTACAGTACCCTGTATAAGCATGCATATACGTATACACATAGTCATGGAAATCAACAGGAAACTGTACATACTAAAGGTTTCTTTCCCTAACTGTGCGCAGGGTCTGCGCCTGGCTTTGTACATAGGGTTACACGCCCTGCCGCAAGGCTAGTACAAAAGGGGGTTTCCGGGGCTCTCGGCAACCGTGCCTTAGGGGTAAAACTTGCGAAGATGTCTGATGTTCCAGGAATTGCTCACCGGAATGGCAACCTCGGTCTCCAGGAAGACTGCGCCAACCCTGGTGACTCGTATTACCCGATAAGGGCCTTCCCACATTGGCGTCAACTTTTTTGAATTCATGGCGAATTAGATTCGCCGACAAACAAGGTCGCCTTCCTCAAGGCTTCGAGCGTGAACCTTGCGGCTATGGTAGCGGCGCAAGGCTTGCTGGTAACGAGCGGCTATCATAGCAGCCTGAAGATGATCTTCCTCAAGGAGCATTACATCATCTCGGCGCAACTTCTCTTGCTCAAGCTCATCGTAAGCGAGCACTCGAGGTGACCCGTATATGAGTTCCATGGGGAGAGCTGCTTCTGCCCCGTATACCAGGGCAAAGGGTGTTTGGCCAGTGGCTCTATTTGGTGTCGTTCTGATCGACCAAAGAATAGTTGGCAACTCATCAATCCAGCGGCTTCCGCACTTGTGCAGCCTATCAAAAGTTCTCGTTTTGAGGGCTCGCAGCACTTCCGCATTCACCCTCTCAGCCCGACCATTGCTTCTGGGAGCAACATAAGAAAAACAAACCTTGCCGTCGATGTCTTCAATGTACTGCATGAAGGTGCTGCTCGTGAACTGTGTGCCGTTGTTGGTGATGACTCTATTTCATCCACCGAAATGACAAACTAGTCCCTTGAAGAATTTGCTGGCTGATTGCGCTGTCACCTTTCTCTCCGGTTCCACCTCTGGCCAATTTGGGAACTTGTCGATTGCAACGTACAAGTACTCAAAGCCCCCGACAGCATGGGGAAAGGGGCACAGTATGTCGAGCCCCCATACTGAAAAGGTCTAGGAAAGAGGGATTGTTTGAAGGGTTTGGGCTGGCTGATGAAGCCTTCTTTGAATGGAACTGGCACGCTTCACACTTGCTTACAAGTGAAGTTGCATCCTGGAGAGCAGTGGGCCAGAAGAAACCTTGCTGGAACACTTTGCCGACAAGGGCTCTTGACCCTATGTGGGAGCCACACATGCCTCCATGTATCTCTGCCAACAGCTCCAGTCCGTCCTCCCGAGGAATGCACTTCAGTTTCACAGCGTTCGATCTCCTTTTGTATAGGGAATCATCCACAAACTGGTACATGCTGGACTGACGGGCTACTTTCTCCGCCTCTTCCTGTTCCTCAGGGAGTTCCCCTGTTTGGAGGAAATGGACGGTGCGCTGCGCCCATGCCGGAGCCTGGGGCTCGACGGCAAGGACTAAAGGCTCATCTTCAGCCGTAGGGGCACCAGTCTCTACGGTCGCGGCTTGGGGCCCTGCTACCTTTTGAGCACTGCGTTGGTTTTCCCTTGTAGAGGAAAGGGTGGTGCAGTAAAGCAGCGTAAGTATTTCCCTCAGTTGTTGAGAACCAAGATATCAATCCAGTAAGAGACCACGCGCGAGTCACCTCGTACCTACACAAACAAATAAGAACCTCGCAACCAACGCGATAAAGGGGTTGTCAATCCCTTCACGACCACTTGCAAGAGTGAGATCTGATAGAGATGATAATAATAAGATAAGTATTTTTGGTATTTTTATGATATAGATTGAAAGTAAACATTTCAAAATAAAATAGATTGGAAACTTGTATGATGGAAAATATACCCGGGGGCCATAGGTTTCACTAGTGGCTTCTCTCAAGATAGCATACGTATTACAGTGGGTGAACAAATTACTTTTGAGCAATTGATAGAAAAGAGAATAATTATGAGAACTAGTCGTCAACCCATGCTGCAGCACGGGCTAGTTAATTAGGGAGTCATGCAACAATAGAAATACCAATGTCATTTTGATATTTCTTTGTATTTTAAATTATGCAGAATTATGATCTCTAACATTAGTTTGAAAACATGCAAAAAAATCTTAGCATGGAAAATTTTCAGAAGAAATATTACCAAATACATGTTGATTTATTGGGTGCAATGCTTAAGGTGTTGGAAACCTTGTCTAAACAGGTAAATACATCTTGGATCAAGATACATATGCTTGTGGCAAGAAATTAGGTTTTCATTTGTTTGGCACATTGTTTTTATTTTTCACATAACTTAGACATGCGTGTTGAGGACTCTTTATTTAACTGGGAGACTCGTTTTTCTACATGTGGGGAAAAGGCACGTTCATTTTGTTTTTAGAGAACTTTTTTGAGGGAAATTTGTCTCTATTGATCTTAGATGTGGGCATTGGGGAGTAGTACGTGATGTTTTTTAATTCAAGCAACATCTTCTAGTAGATCTACCCCTTTCCTTCTGAAAAATAAGGCATAGACTCTCTTTTTTAATCATGAGGCTTGAGGTCCCTCTTTTCTAAACCTGCATGGATTTTCATTTTTTTTAATTGGGATGTGAACTCTTTTAACGTGATGAGGCTAGAGGAGTTTATTATTTTATTATTATTTTTGCTAAAGGAGTTTTTTTATACGTGCACCAATGGGACTCTTTTTTACTAACCCAAGGGAACTCTTTGTGTACGTGGGGAAAAGGAGCTATTTTTTCCCAGAATTTAGATGTGGTTGTTTAGGACTCTATCCGTGTGCTTTTTAAAAATAAATCTCAAGCGTATAACTTTTTGATTCAGCTTAAGGCATTATGTACATCCAATGGCTAAAGATTTCTAAATTACAGATCCGACGGTTAATTAGTTAGCTTTTCTAGGATTAACGTGGAGGCTCGTATGGTGCCTCCAATTAGTAAATATAAGATATCTTGGTTTGATCATGTATATAGGCATCATGTCCGTGACAAGTAGACCGACTCCTGCCTGCATCTACTACTATTACTCCACACATCGACCGCTATCCAGCATGCATCTAGAGTATTAAGTTCATAAGAACAGAGTAACGCCTTAAGCAAGATGACATGATGTAGAGGGATAAACTCATGCAATATGATGTAAACCCCATCTTATTATCCTATGTCAACAATACAACACGTGTCGTTTCCCTTTCTGTCACTGGGATCGAGCACCGCAAGGTTGAACCCAAAGCTAAGCACTTCTCCCATTGCAAGAAAGATCAATCTAGTAGGCCAAACCAAACTGATAATTCGAAGAGACTTGCAAAGATAACCAATCATACATAAAAGAATTCAGAGAAGATTCAAATATTGTTCATAGGTAAACTTGATCATAAACCCACAATTCATCGGATCTCGACAAACACACCGCAAAAGAAGATTACATCGAATAGATCTCCAAGAGAATCGAGGAGAACTTTGTATTGAGATCCAAAGAGAGAAGAAGTCATCTAGCTACTAGCTATGTACTAGAAGGTCTGAGGTAAACTACTCACACATCATCGGAGGGGCAATGGAGTTGATGTAGAGGCCCTCCGTGATCAATGCCCCCTCCGGCGGAGCTCCGGAAAAGGCCCCAAGATGGGATCTCTTGGGTACAAAAGGTTGCGGCAGTGGAAATAGGGTTTCGTGGTCCTCCTGGATGTTTCCGTGGTATGTGAGCATATATAGGAGGAAGAAGTATGTCGGTGGAGCTACAAGGGGCCCATGAGGGGGGAGGGCGGTGGGACTGCATTGACGTCCACTCCAAGTCCTCTGGATCACGTTTGTTCCAAAAATCACGTTCCCGAAGGTTTCATTCTGTTTGGAATCCGTTTGATATTCCTTTTCTACCAAAAACTGAAATAGGAAAAAAACAACAATTTGGGCTAGGCCTCCGGTTACTAATATAGAAGTGTAAAATAAATCCCATTAACATCCAAAACGGATAATATAATAGCATGGAACAATCAAAAATTATAGATACGTTGGAGACGTATCAGCATCCCCAAGCTTAATTCCTGCTCGTCCTCGAGTAGGTAAATGATAAAAACAAATTTTTTGATGTGGAATGCCTTCTAGAATATTCTTCAATGTATTTTTCTCTATTGTGGCATGAATGTTCAGATCAAAAAGATTCAAGATAAAAGTTTATTGTTGACATAAAAATAGTAATACTCCAAGTATGCTAATCAAGCAATTATGTATTATCAAAATACCATAGCCAAAGAAAACTTATCCCTACAAAGTCATATAGTTTGGCCATGCTTCATTTCATCACACAAAATGCTCTCATCATGCACAACCCCTATGACAAGCCAAGCAATTGTTTCATACTTAGCTTTTTCAAACTCTTTCAACTTTTACGCAATATATGAGCACTAGCCATGGACATAGCATTATGGGTGGAATAGAATATGATGATTGAGGTTGTGTGAGAAGACAAAAAGGAGAAAGTCTCACATTGACGTGCATAATCAATGGGCTATGGAGATGCCCACCGATTGATGTCAATGCAAGGAGTAGGGATTGCCATGCAACGGATGCACTAGAGCTATAAATATATGAAAGCTCATCAAACAAACTAAGTTGGTGTGCATCCAACTCGCTTGCTCACGAAGACCTAGGGCATTTGAGGAAGCTCATCATTGGAATATACAAGCCAAGTTCTATAATCAAAAACTTCCCACTAGAATATGAAAGGGACAAAATAAGAGACTCTCTATAAGAGACTCTCTATCATGAAGATCATGGTGCTACTTTGAAGCACAAGTGTTGAAAAAGGATAGTAACATTGTCCCTTCTCTCTTTTTCTCTCATTTATTTATTTATTTATTTATTTTTATTTGGTCCTTCTTTCTTTTCTTTTCTTTTGACCTCTTTTCTTTTTTTTCGTCCGAAGTATCATCCCGACTTGTGGGGAATCATAGTCTCCATCATCCTTTCCTCACATGGGAGAATGTTCTAATGATGATCATTACACTTTTATTTTCTCACAACTCAAGAATTACAACTCGATACTTAGAACAAAATATGACTCTATGTGAATGCCTCCAGCGGTGTACCGGGATTGCGATGAATCAAGAGTGACATGTATGAAAAAATTATATACGGTGGCTTTGCCACAAATACAATGTCAACTACATGATCATGCAAAGCAATATGACAATGATGATGCGTGTCATAATAAATGGAACGATGGAAAGTTGCATGGCAATATATCTCAGAATGCTATGGAAATGCCATAATAGGTAGGTATGGTGGCTGTTTTGAGGAAGATATCAGGAGGCATATGTGTGATAAGTGTATCATATCACTGGGTTTGGATGCACCGACGAAGTTTGCACCAACTCTCAAGGTGAGAAAGGGCAATGCACGGTACAGAAGAGGCTAGCAATGGTGGAAGGGTGAAAGTGCGTATAATCCATGGACTCAACATTATTCATAAAGAACTCACATACTTATTGCAAAAATCTACAAGTCATCAAAACCAAGCACTACACGCATGCTCCTAGGGGGATAGATTGGTAGGAAAAGACCATCGCTCATCCCCGACCGCCACTCATAAGGAAAGCAATTGAAGAACACCCCATGCTTCAAATTTTTCACATAACGTTCACCATACGTGCATGCTACGGGACTTGCTAACTTCAACACAAGTATTCATCAATTTCACAATTACTCAACTAGCACACTTCTAATATTACCACCTTTATATCTCAAAACCATCTATCAAGCATCCAACTTCTCTTAGCATTTAAAATTTATAACCAAAGTGAATTACCATGATGTTCTAAAGGACTCTCAAAATTATATAAGTGAAGCATGAGAGATCAATTATTTCTATAAAATAAAACCACCGCCGTGCTCTAAAATATATTAGCGAAGCACTAGAGCAAAAACTATATAGCTCAAAAGATATAAGTCAAGCACATAGAGTATTCTAATAAATTCCAATTCATGTGTGTCTCTCCCAAAAGGTGTGTACAGCAAGGATGTTTGTGGTAAACTATAAAACAAAGACTCAAATCATACAAGACGCTCCAAGCAAAACACATATCATGTGGTGAATAAAAATATAGCTCCAAGTAAAGTTACCGATAGGCGAAGACGGAAGAGGGGATGCCTTCTAGGGCATCCCCAAGATTAGGATTTTTGGTGTCCTTGGATTTTACCTTGGGGTGACCTGGGAATCCCCAAGCTTAGGCTCTTGCCACTCCTTGTTCCATAATCCATCAAATCCTTACCAAAAACTTGAAAACTTCACAACACAAAACTTAAAAGAAAATCTTCGTGAGCTCCGTTAGTAAAAGAAAACAAACCACCACTTCAAGGTACTGTAATGAACTCATTCTTGATTTATATTTGTGTTAAACCTACTGTATTCCAACTTTTATATCGTTCATAAACTCTATTACTAGCCATAGATTCATCAAAATAAGCAAAGAACACACGGAAAACAGAATCTGTCAAAAACAGAACAGTCTTTAGTAATCTGTAGGTTTCGAATACTTCTGGAACCACAAAAATTCTAAAGTAAATTTCTGGACGTGAGGAATTTATCTATTAATCATCTGCAAAAAGAATTAACTAAATCTTGCTCTCCAAAGAAAATGGCATTAATTGTCGTGAGCGCTAAAGTTTCTGTTTTTTACAGCAGGATCAAAAAGACTTTCCCCAAGTCTTCCCAACGGTTCTACTTGGCAGAAACACTAATTAATACAAAAAAACACAACCTAAAAATAGGCTAGATAAATTATTTATTCCTAAAAAGAATCAAAAAGCAAGAAAAAAATAGAATTGGGTTGCCTCCCAACAAGCGCTATCGTTTAATGCCCCTAGCTAGGCATTGATAATTTTAATGATGCTCACATGAAAGACAAGAATTGAAGTACAAAGAGAGCATCATGAAACACGTGACAAACACATCTAAGTCTAACATACTTCCTATGCATAGGTATCTTATAGGAAAACAAATTATCAAGGCAAGCAAAAACTAGCATATGCAATGGAGCGGAAAGACACAATAGCAATCTGAACATAACAAGAGGTAATTTAGTAACATGAAAATTTCTACAACCATATTTTCCCATCTCATAATAATTAGATGTGGGATCATAAGAAAATCCAACAAAATAGCTATCACATAGAATATTTTCAACACGGTCCACATGCATGCAAAGTTGACACTCTTCCAAAATAGTGGGATTAACATTAACTAAAGTCATGACCTCTCCAAACCCACTTTTATCAAAAATTTCATAAGATTGAACATTATACAAATATGTGGGATCTAAAGTTGACACTCTTCCAAACCCACTTTTAATAATATTGCAAACATTATTATAAATCTCATATTCATCATGGAGAGTAAATAAATTTTCAAGATTGTAAGAAGAATCACCCCAATCATGATCATTGCAACAAGTAGTGGACATAGCAAAACTAGCATCCCCAAGCTTAGGGTTTTGCATATCATTAACACAATT
Source organism: Triticum urartu (assembly GCF_003073215.2). Classification (NCBI taxonomy): domain Eukaryota; kingdom Viridiplantae; phylum Streptophyta; class Magnoliopsida; order Poales; family Poaceae; genus Triticum; species Triticum urartu. The sequence continues at coordinate 314,722,132 of NC_053027.1, forward strand.
GACATTAAGAGAATTTATAATAACATCATTGCAATCATACTTTTCATTGAAGGAACTATCAAGTATGGGTGCAATAGCAACGATCTCATGTTTAACATAAGGAACTATAGCAAGCTCATCTTCATAAATATTGGTATCATGGCCAAAAGAATAGCAAGCATCATGTTGATCAAGGGATATTTCAATCAAATCATCAGAATCATAATTATCTATAGATTCATGCATATCATTATTTTCTTCCGAAGCAACAGTCATTCTTTCAATAAATTCTTTGACATAGACATTATGAGCATAGTTTTCATAGCAATATTTAAGTATGTCAACATTTTCAGATTCCTAGAGAGTAATATCATACTTCTCAATCAAAGAAGCAACTTCATAAGCACCCTTAAAAGAAACACATTCTTCAATTTGTTCAATAACGTAGTAAATATAAACACCCTTTGCGTAAGAAGATAAGATTTCACTATCATTAAACTCACATAGCTAGGGGAGTTGTTTTTTAGGGTTCTTAGAGCAACAAGTAAGATCACAAATTTCACAAAGATTCAAGCGCATAAGGATCGAAGATGATCCAAGTAGAACACTTTAAGTGGATCCATATCAATAGATTTTTAGCAAGCAAAGATGCAAGCAAATAGAAGGCACATGGAAACACAAAGACAGATATGTACGGGAAGAAGGCGAACGGAAAAAGGGCGAATAAAACGGCAAAGGTGAAGTGGGGAGAGGAAAACGAGAGGCAAATGGCAAATAATGTAATGCGAGGGATAAGAGTTTGTGATGGGTACTTGGTATGTCTGGACTTGTGCGTGACTCCCCGGCAACGTCGCCAGAAATCCTTCATGCTACCTCTTGAGCACTACGTTGGTTTTCCCTTGAAGAGGAAAGGGTGTTGCAGTAAAGCAGCATAAGTATTTCCCTCAGTTTTTGAGAACCAAGGAATCAATCCAGTAGGAGACCACGCGCGAGTCACCTCGTACCTACACAAACAAATAAGAACCTCGCAACCGACACGATAAAGGGGTTGTTAATCCCTTCATGACCACTTGCAAGAGTGAGATCTGATAGAGATGATAATAACAAGATAAGTATTTTTGGTATTTTTATGATATAGATTGAAAGTAAAGATTGCAAAACAAAATAGATTGGAAACTTGTATGATGGAAAATAGACCCGGGGGCCATAGGTTTCACTAGTGGCTTCTCTCAAGATAGCATAAGTATTACGGTGGGTGAACAAATTACTGTCGAGCAATTGATAGAAAAGAGAATAATTATGAGAATATCTAGGTATGATCATGTATATAGGCATCACGTCTGTGACAAGTAGACCGACTCCTGCCTGCATCTACTACTATTACTCCACACATCGACCGCTATCCAGCATGCATCTAGAGTATTAAGTTCATAAAAATAGAGTAACGCCTTAAGCAAGATGACATGATGTAAACCCCATCTTATTATCCTCGATGGCCAAAATACAATATGTGTCATTTCGCTTTCTGTCACTGGGATCGAGCACCGCAAGATTGAACCAAAGCTAAGCACTTCTCCCATTGCAAGAAAGATCAATCTAGTAGGACAAACCAAACTAATAATTGGAAGAGACTTGCAAAGATAACCAATCATACATAAAAGAATTCAGAGAAGATTCAAATATTGTTCATAGATAAACTTGATCATAAATCCACAATTCATTGGATCTCGACAAACACACCGCAAAAGAAGATTACACCGAATTGATCTCCCAGAGAATCAAGGAGAACTTTGTATTGAGATCCGAAGAGAGAGAAGAAGCCATCTAGCTACTAGCTATGGACCCGAAGGTCTGAGGTAAACTACTCACACATCATCGGAGGGGCCATGGAGTTGATGTAGAGGCCCTCCGTTATCAATGCCCCTCGGTGGAGCTCCGGAAAAGGCCCCAAGATGGGATCTCTTGGGTACAGAAGGTTGCGGCGGTGGAAATAGGGTTTCGTGGTTCTCTTGGATGTTTGCGGAGTATGTGAACATATATAGGGGGAAGAAGTAGGTCGGTGGAGCTACGAGGGGCCCACGAGGGGGGAGGGCACGCCCAGGGGGGTAGGCGCGCCCCCTGCCTCGTGGTCGCCTCGTTGATTGCTTGACGTCCAATCCAAGTCCTCTCGATCACGTTTGTTCCGAATATCACGTTCCCGAAGGTTTCATTCCTTTAGGACTCCGTTTGATATTCCTTTTCTACGGCACACTAAAATAGGCAAAAAAACAACAATTTGGGCTGGGCCTCCGGTTAATAGGTTAGTCCCAAAAATAATATAAAAGTGTAAAATAAAGCACATTATCATCTAAAACAGATAATATAATAGCATGGAACAATCAAAAATTATAGATACATTGGAGACGTATCAGGCCCCACCGGAGGTTGCTGCTCCCCGGCAAGCTTGGAGCACCCAGCAACGTCCTTGCGGCAGCTCCTGGGAGCTCTGTGGGATAGTACTTGTCGGGGCCTGCCTTCCTTCGCTTGTTCTGTCCTGCTGATGGCTCAACGGATGCTTGGGTCAATTGAAGCACAAAGGTACCTGGTTCTATAGGCAACTTGAGGGCAGCATGTTTCGATAAGCCGTCGGCAATGCTGTTCTCTGCTCGGGGAACATGCTCTTCTTGCAGACCGTCAAAATGCTCTTCCAACTTCCTCACCTCATCCACATAAGCCTCCATCAATGGGCTCTGGTAATCCTTGTTGACTTGCTTGACAACGAGTTGTGAATCACCTCTGATGATGAGCTTCATGATTCCGAGGTCTGCCGCGATCCTGAGACCAGCAAGCAATCCCTCATACTCCGTCGTGTTATTCGGTGACTTTTCCCGGGGAAAGTGCATATAGACTATGTACTTGAGGCGCTCTCCGGTGGGTGCCACGAGCAGCACGCCAACACCAACACCTTGCAGAAAGAAAGCTCCATCAAAATACATGATCCAATCATGCCTCGTCTCCTTGCCGGGAAGGGCAGTCTCTCGAACTTCTTCGTCTGGCATTGTGGTACACTCCGCTATGAACTCTGCCAAGGCTCAGCTCTTGATTGATGAAGTGCTTTCAAATTTGAGGCCGAAGCTTGACAGTTCCAACGCCCACTCCACAATCCTCCTAGTGGCATCCGGATTGTGCAAGATTCATTGCAAAGGGAGGCGGGTGACGACGGTGATCTCATGCGCTTGGAAATAGTGACACAGCTTTCTCGAGGCCATAAGAAGGCCGAAAAGTAGCTTCTGTATGCCAGGATATATTGATCTAGCCCCATTCAAGAGGGAACTGGCAAAATAAACCAGGTGTTGCACCACCTTCTTCTTCTGTTCGACTTCGCCCGCTTGCACGGACTCCATCTTGCCGGGACCAGTCTCCACCGGGGGTTCTGCCTTGCTGGCATCAGGCCCTGCCGGGGAGAGCTCCGGCTGATCACCCGACATCTCTGCTACTACCGCTTCTTCTTCCTCAAATTCTCTCTGTGCCACTAGCGCAACACTAACCACTTGACTCTTGCGGTTTAGGTGCGACTAGTATTGACGTGTAGGAGAGGTACTTCTTCAAATCTTGCAACGCTGCCTCTGCCTCCGGAGTCCATTTCATTGGACTCACCTTCTTCAAAACTTTGAAGAAGGGGAGGGCGCACTCAGCAGATTTGGAGATGAACCTACTTAGAGCAGCAACACAGCCGGCAAGCCTACGGACATCTTTGACTCATCTTGGCACCTCAATCTGCTCAATTTATTTGATCTTGTCGGTATTTTCTTCGATTCCATGTTGAGATACAAAGAACCCAAGAAGTTTGCCGGATGGGATGCCAAACACGCACTTCTCTGGATTTATCTTGAGGTTGATCTTGCGTAGGTTGGCAAATGTTTCGTCCAGATCCTGCACGAGCGTGGCCTTGTCTTTGGTTTTGACTACTATATCATCCATATAGGCTTCTATATTTCTATGCAGCTGGGGCTCAAAACCAATTTGGACCACTCAAGCAAATGTCGAACCCACGCTTTTCAACCCGAAAGGCATCCGTATGAAACAATACGTACCACATGGGGTGATGAACACAGTCTTCTCTTCGTCTTCCTTCAACATGAAGATCTAGTGGTATCTTGAGTAGGCGTCGAGGAATGACAGTAGGTCTCACCCGGTAGTGGAGTCCACTACTTGGTCAATGTGTGGCAAAGGGAAAGGATCCTTTGGGCAGACCTTATTGATGTCTGTGTAGTCGATACACAACCTCCACTTCCCATTTGCCTTATGCACTAGCACTATATTAGCCAACCATGTGGGGTGGAGCACTCCTCTGACCAAGCCTACCGCCTCCAACTTTCTAATCTCTTCGATGATGAACTCTTGTCGCTCCAAAGCTTACTTTCTGACCTTCTGCTTGACGGGCCGCGCATGGGGATAGACAGCAAGGTGGTGCTCAATCACCTCCCTAGGAACACCGAGGATGTCGGATGCTTGCCATGCAAACACGTCGACATTCGCCCGTAGGAAGGCGATGACCACGCTTTCCTATTTGCTATCGAGGGTGAAGCTTATGGTAAAAGCTCCACCCGTGCCATCCTCCTTGACGGGCACCTTCTTGGTTTCTAGCGGGGCTGCTTTGGACTTCTTGCTCCCGCTGGCAGAGCTCTCTCGCACGTCCTCAACGGTAATGACATGCTCCAAAGAGGCGCGTTTGACGGAAGAGGTGTAGGAGTCCTTGCTAGGGTTGGAGTCTTACCGGAATGGGCCTTGCCGGAAGAGGTAGAGGCCTTGCCGGTTTTCTTCCCTCCCCTGGCCTTAGTGGTAGGAACAAGTACCTTGGCGGGAGCCGCTACAACTACCTACCGGTAGAGTTGGTTGGCGCAGATGAGCACGTCCTTCTTGTCGGAGGGGACGATAATGATGCTCATCGGCCCGGGCGTCTTAAATGTGTTGCAAGCGTAATGTGATGCCACCATAAACTTGGCCAGCGCTGGGCGGCCAAGGATCGCACTATAGGGCTAGGGGATCTGGGCAACATAAAAAAAATGATCTTCTCCGTCCGATAGTTCAGCTCACCCCCAAATGTGACAGGCAACATGACTTTGCCCTTCGGCCGACTCCTCCCCGGGTTGACCCCTTGAAACATGCTCGTCTCCTGGAGATCTCCATTGGTGATTTGCAGCCTTTCAATCACAGCAGGCGAGATCAAGTTTACACCGGCCACACCATCAACTAGTATCTTCATCACCTTGAGGTTGCATATTGTTGGGGGAACTAACAACAACAAACAGCTGACCCCAGTTGTGCGGTCAGGGTGATCCTTGGTGTCAAAAATAATTGGCGTGCTGGACCACTTCAGTGGCCTCTAGGCGTCGAATGATGGCTCCGCCATAGTGACTTCATGTGCCCACTGCTTCAGTTGGCGGTGAGAGGTGTGCAGTGAGGCACCACTTTCGACGCACATGGCCTCCGTAGCTTTCTGGAACTCGTGTCCGCCGGACTCGTCTTCCCCATCAAGACCATCATCTTCCTCCTTCTTGTCGCTTCCTCGAGCGGGCCTCTCTTGTTGATTATCCTTGTCGCAGCGGCCTCCTCGACCGCCACGCTTCTTGCCGGACCCCTTAGCACCATCCTGGCACTTCTCCTTGTCGCACCTCCCATATTCAGCTTTCTGCTTCTCTGCAAGCAGCTCAACCTACCGGCAATTCTGGAGGTCATGGCCCATGGTGCAGTGGATATTGCAGTACTTCTCATCGGAGCCTCCTGGCTTGTCGGCAGCCGCCAAGGCCCGCCAGGCGGTGCGCCCGGCAACTTCCTTGTTGGGGTCGTCAACGTTGGCCTTCTTGGCAGCGTCGGGGTCGCCAGATCCCTCGATGGCAAGCATGGTCTTGCCCTTACACTTCCTGTTGCGGCGTCGGCCCTTCTTTGCCAGGGTGACAGCGTCTTCGTCTGTGGAGTCGGTTTCCGTGCGGGCATCTTCACTAGGGTACTTCCTTCCTTCTTCAGCCCCAGCCCACCTATCGTCCAGAACATACAACTCGGCTACATCCTTAACCTTGTTCATCATTGGCTCCTCGCGCATCTTGCGGTTGCGCACATTCTGATGGAATGCACTAATGACAGCGGCGGGATAAACATCTGGGATGTTGTACTGCACATGTCTAAACCTTTGTATGTACTTGCGCACGGACTCACCGTCCTTCCAGGGGATGACATGCAAATCACATGTCTGGCCAGGAGCTTGGTGGCCTCTGATAAATGCGCCAACAAACTCGTGGCGTAGATCCAACCAAGAATAGATGGAATCCACTAGCAGGTGCATCAACCATGACATGACATTGGGCTTGAGTGCCAACATGATATAATTGGCAAGCACCTTATCATCGCGAGCCCCGGCAGCTTGCATCGCGATGGTATAGCTGCTGAGTAACTCCGACGGGTGAGTCTTGCTGGTGTATTTTTCTCCAACCTCATGCTTGAACGTGCGGTGGGTGGGCCACTCGAACTGCCGCAGCTCACGGGTAAAGGCTGAACAACCCACCTTGTAAGGTAGGTCGCCGACACCCGCCGGCACTAGGCAGTCCATAGTGGGTCTCGCGCGCCTATCTGACTAATGGCGCGCGTCCCGCCGCCGCTCGATAGTGGTCCGAGCGTCTTCCTGAGCTCGCTCCCGAAGGACTTGACGTTGGTCATAGCAGGCTCGCGGGTCGGACGACGCTGTAGAAACGTTGTCGCGGGCGTCGGCCTGGCGAGCTAGCGGGTGCTGTCGCGGCCGTGGGGGAGGAGAGTGCACTGTGGTTGCATCATCCCCGGTCCTCCCACTGCCGGCATGCACCGGCTTGACAGAACGCCGACACGAGGGTCCCGCTGGGCGCGGCTCATCTTTGTTGATGAAGCTGATGAGGCTTCGAATGGTCACTACAAAAAAAGACACATCCGTGACATGTTGGGCGGAACGAAAATTTTTTCTATCATACATATGACACTACGATGATGATAATTGTGACAAAACCCGGTATCATCATAGATGTGGTGGGGTCCTACTTCTATGACAAAAAATCATGACATAAAATGGGCTTATTGTCCTGGGTGGGCCGGAGACGCAACTGCATGACATTCTTTGGGCCGTCCATGACGGAAAAAACCATGGTAGAAGCGTGGGCGAGGAAAATATCAGGGTGTTCCTGGTTATGGTGGGTGGTCGGGGCCAAGCGATGCGTGTTTCTCTCGTACACGCATGCGCGTGGGTGCGAGGCGTTGGGCTCTAACTGAACCCGAGCGAGGCGTTGGGCTCTAAGTGAACCGGAGCGATTGCACTACAGGCTACACATTACTGAACCCGAGTGGTCGATCGATGGTTGTTAACTGAACCCGATCGAGCGGTTCCTTCTCTATTGCTGCTAACTGAAGTCGATCGATGCTGCCTCTGGATGAATAGTGAGCGTTGCTGGGGGGTTTGGATGAACAATTCCCGGTGGGGGTGGATGAACAGGACCCCGTGGTGTTGCCTCTGGATGAATAGGACCCCAATCGATCGAGCCGGTTGGGGCTGGATGAACAGGACCCCGTGGAGGGCAGGATGAACAGGACCACCCGATGGAGGGCTGGATGAACAGTAGACGGTGGAGGGCTGGATGAACAGTAGGCCGTGGAGGCGTGGTTGAACAGGAGCCCATGGAGAGGGCTGGTTGAACAGTAGCCGGTGGAGTAGCGCGTAGTGGAGGCTAGATGAACAGGGGCCCGTGGATGAACAGTCGCAGGTGGAGGCTGGAGGAGGTCGACGGTGGATGAACAGAAGCCCGTGGAGGCTGGAGGGGGTCGACGGTGGAGATGCACAGTATACCGTGGAGTCTCGTTTTGTGGTACGCCACACCCCTCCCGATGAACATGACCCCCATTTCGACCGTAGCGCTCCAACACAAGTCCGTTTCCTCCGTTTCGCGGTACGCCACACCCCTCCCGATCAATAGGACCCCCGTTTCGACCGTAGGAGGTCCGTTTCCTCCGTTTTGCGGTACGCTAGACCCCTCCCGATGAACAGGATCCCGTTTCGACCGTGGCTGGTCGAACACAAGGCCGTTTCCTTCGTTTTGCGGTACGCCATGCCTCGTTTCCATCGGCTGTTCCGTCCAAGACCTCCCGATGAACACGATGACGCATTCGGTTCCGACCCATCCGGTTGGCTCCCCATGAACACGAGGAAGATGCTATTTCTCCGTTCCGACCCAGCCATGCACACGAGCCCTGGCCGTACGTATGCGTGAGTAGGCGTTCGAGACCCTGCCCGTATGCATGTACCTGGCCATATTTTCTTTCTTGCACACTTGCCATTGTATGTACATGTACATGCTACGTGCGGGCCTCTATTACGACACGTGTGCACCTCTACATCGACCAGTATGTACGTACACGTTCGCGACCAGGATGACAACGCTATGTATGCTTCGACCAGGTGGGTCCCGACTGTCAAGCACTTCCTTGCATGCGAAGATGTAGCTCGTGGGTCCCAACAGTCAGGGGGGTGAATCGTTTTTTTTCCCGGACGCACTTCCTTGCGTGCGAAGATGTAGCTGGTAGGTCCCAGCAGTCAGGGGGAAATGTTTTTTTTCACGAAATACGGTGGCCCGTCCGGTGGGTCCCTGCTATCAGGTGGAGGAATAATTATTTTGCGCGTAATAAGGAGGCACTTCCTTGCTGCGTCCGTGGACCCAACTGTCAGCCTCTCCACGTACAGTCCACGTTCGATGGAAGCCGTTCCTTGTCCATGTTGACCACGCTGCGCTGAGAGCACCAGGGTTGTGGACGATGGCGAGGCCTAGGAAGGGGATGACGCGGAGCCAGGGAAGACGCGGCAGTGCAAGCCCGTGCAGATAGGAGTACAAGGGTTCACTTGTTTGGCTGTAGTGTGAGGCTACCGTCGCCGCAGGGCCTGGCCAGCGGTGGGAGTAGTAGGGGGCGGTGAGGCCTCCACGGAAGCACAGCTGGCCATGCGAGGCAGGAGCATGCAGCACGACCGGCGCTGCTTTGCGCGGCTGGAGCAAGAAGACCAGAGGTTGAAGAAGCACTACGGTCGTTGGATGGACATCGTACGGTCACTGGAGCTAGAATCATTCATATTGACTAAGTTGACAAAGCACTCCGTCCCTGTCAACTTAGTAGGCCCACAAGTCAGCCACCCACCAAGGTGGGTCCCAACTAGCAGGGGGAGTATTCATTCTTTTGTGCGTAATAAGGAGGCACTTCCGGTGGGTCCGAGCTGATAGCGGGGGGAACGTTTTTCCGCGACATACGGTGGCCCGTCCGATCGGTCCCAGCAGTCAGGGGGGAAACATTTTTTCACAAAATATGGTGGCCCGTCCGGTGGGTCCCTGCTGTCAGGTGGAGGAATAATTATTTTCCGTGTAATAAGGAGGCACTTCCTTGCGGCTGTCGTGGACCCAGCTGTCAGACTATCCACGTACAGTACTCTTCCAATGGAAGTCGTTCCTTGACCATGTTGGCCACGCCACGCCGAGAGCACCAGGGCGGTGGACGACGGCGAGGCCTAGGAACGGGACGACGCGGAGCCGGGGAAGACGCGGCAGTGGATGCCCACTTGTAGAGGAGTATGAGGGTTCACTGGTTCGCTGCGGTGTGAGGCTGTCGTCGCTGCAGAATAACAGGGGGTGTGGGTGAGTAGAGGGATGGCCTGGCTAGCGGTGGGAGTAGTAGGGGGCGGTGAGGCCTCCGCCGCATTGCAGCTGGCCATAGGAGGCAGGAGCACGAGGCACGACCAACACTGGTTTGGGCGGCTGGAGCAAGAAGACGAGAGGTTGAAGAAGCACTACGGCCGTTGGATGGACATCGTACGGTCACTAGAGCTAGAATCGTACATATTGACTAAGTTGATAAAGCCCTCCATCCCCGTCAACTTAGGATGCCCACAAGTCAGCCTGCCACTATACTGGGTCCCAGCTAGCAGGGGGAGTATTCATTTTTTGTGCGTAATAAGGAGGCACTTCCTTGCGTGCGAAGATATAGCTGGTGGGTCCAAGCTGTCAGCGGCGGTAACATTTTTTTCGCGAAATACAGAGGCCCTTTCGGTGGGTCCCAGATGTCAGGTAGAGGAATCATTATTTTGCGCGTAATAAGGAGGCATTATCTTGCGTGCGGCCGTGGACCCAGCTGTCAGCCTCTCCATGTACAGTCCACTTCAGATGCATGTCGGTCATTGACGACGTTGACCAGGCCGCGCCAAGAGCACCAGGGCGTTGGACGACGGCGAGGCCTAGGAAGGGAACGACACGGAGGCAGGGAAGACTCAGCAGTTGTTCCCCATGCGGAGGGGAGTACGACTGTACGAGGGTTTACTGGTTCGTCTACCGTCGCTGGAGAATAACAACAGGTGTGGGTGAGTAGAGGGATGGCTAGGCCAGCGATGGGAGTACGGTGGGGCGGTGAGGACTGCGTGGCAGCACAGCCGGCCGCGGGTAGGAGAGAGCAGGCAGTCCCGTCGGCGCTTGTTTGAGTGGCTGGAGCAGGAAGAGCAGAGATTGAAGAAGCACGACGGCCGTTGGATGCACATCCAACAGTCACTGCTTGTGCGTCAACCTTTTTTTAGGGAAGCCTCAAATCTGTGGAAAACATCATACAACCCATCTGCCATTATTTCTAATAATTTACAGCCCATTTGCTAATTCTTAAGGTTTTTTTGGAGCCCATATTCTTTTTGTTAGCATTGCAGCCCATATTGTGGCCACGGTTAGAAAATTATACGAAATTTTGCATATTTTGGTGCGGTCCGAAATATTTTTAATCCTGAAATTTTCAGTCACATTCAAACCGATTTTAAAAATAAATATATATCAATATAAAATCAAACAAATTGTCCACGCATAAAAGTCAATGCAATTTAAAATATCGAAATGAAAAAAAGAAATTTGAAACTAATTGCCGGTTTGATGTGTTTTAAAAATGTACAACCCATTTCTCATTACTGACAGACCATTTCCTCGGCCAGCCGAATGAAGCTCTCCTTGTCTTGAAAGATTTGCAGCCCAACAGGCCTGACATAGCGACTTACTTGGCAAATAACAAAAAAACGGGGCTGTGGCTGTGGACCCAGCTGCGGCCGTGGACCCAGCTGTCAGCCTCTCCACGTACAGTACTCTTCCGATGGAAGTTGGTCGTTGACCACATTGACCATGCCACGCCAAGAGCACCAAGGCGGTGGACGACGGCGAGGCCTAGTAAGGGGATGACGCGGAGCCAGGGAAGACGTAGCAGTGAATGCCCACGTGGAGAGGAGTACGAGGGTTCATTGGTTCAACTGCGGTGTGAGGATGCGTCGCCGCAGAATAACAGGGGGTGTGGGTCAGTAGAGGGATGTCCTGGCCAACGGTGGAGTAGTAGGGGGCGGTGAGGCCTCCGCGGCATCACAGTCGGCCACGGGAGGCAGGAGCTTGCGGCACGACCGGCGCTCGTTTGGGCGGCTGGAGTAAGAAGACTAGAGGTTGAAGAAGCACTACTGCTGTTGGATGAACATCGTACGGTAACTGGAGCTAGAATCGTTCATATTGACTAAGTTGACTAAGCCCTCCGTCTCGGTCAACTTGGTATGCCCACAAGTCAGCCTCGCACGATGTTGGGTTCCAACATGCAGGGGGTATTCATTTTTTGTGTGCATAATAAGGAGGCACTTGCGTGCAAAGATAGCTGGTGGGTCTGACCTCTCAGTGGGGGGCACGTTTTTTTCGCGAAATACAGAGGCACTTCCGGTGGGTCCCAGATGTCAGGTGGAGGAATCAAAGACTTGAGAAGGCGTACAGAACAAGCTAGTGTACCAGTAAAGAGACATTGCTGAGTTTTAGAAACACGAGAGACGTTCTCCTGTAGCTGGTTTGAATCCAAACCTAGACTATGACTATATATGGTGCTATGCTACTCTGCAAGTAATGAAATTAACATATCTAACGTTCGCTTTTCCTCTTCTCTACTTACTCTGCCTAGCATCAGAAGCTTTGGCTGCAGCAACCATGTCTGCTGGCTGCTCGTCCACCCGTTCTTCAGTAGGCAACAACCAAATATGCGCCAATTCGCCACCCATACCATCACATCTGGGTCTCATCACACCCCCGCCGGCACGCGCACCGTAGCCGGTTGCTCATCGCAACCCGCTGCCGTTGGTGTGGTGCCACTGCTGCAAATCACGCAGAGGCATCCGTCGCGTCTCAACCACAATCCTCAACCCTGGCCGAGTCTTCTACAAATGCCCGAATCATGGGGCAATAATATGTTTAAGTGTTGTTCTGCTGCATTCAGTTGCTGATTTTTTAATAGTTTGGTTGATGATCTTCCAATTTGATTCGTGCAGAAAAGAGAAGATTTGTGTGATTTGTATTTCTGGGAAGTTGCTGATGTGGGGGAGTGCAACTACGCTGATTATTTGGTAAGCCGGGGAATCCCAATACCAGCAGGTTGGGGTGTTGGACAAGTAACTGAAGGAACGACAGAAGAGGAAGATGCAGAGCAGAAGGTTAAAGATGCAGTTCCTCCGATCATGGCCAAGCAACAGCTACTGAACGGCCTTGACAGCAATGAGGAGATGAAAGAGCTTGTGAAGATAATGGGCAAAATCGATGTGCTCTGTAGGATGATTGTCTCTTTATTTGCAGTGTCTGTAGCACTCGTGATGTATTCAGTGGCTATGACGTGAGCACTTTGCTGAAACTAGTAATGAATGAAACCTGTGTAGCAGGCTGGGCGTAGTGTTGTGACCATCTAATGATTTCTATTAACGGGAATCAAGGGGTATCCCCTTTTGCTCATAAATAAATAAATAGCAGAGGCCCTTTTGGTAATAAATAAATAAAATAGTAGAGGCTCTCTTAGGTTAGCTTTGTTCTCATTCGAAGACGTCGAGCAAATTGCAGTCCAACAACAAACTATGTCATCAAATTCAAGTTTCACAACCAAATATGAGTACAACTAAACAACAATGTCATCATGTTTTAGTCGTCATACAATCACCAAACACAAATCAGCATACATAACAAGTGATGTTCTCACAGGAGAATGCTAAACTACATGTTCATCAGGTTTCAGTTGTCATAGCAAAGACAATTTCACATAGTAGATAAAAAAACGTCTTCTGACAGGCAAATACGACAAAAGCAATGTAATCATCATCCGCAGCAGCAGCGTCAACATCTTCGTCATGTGTATAAGTCTGAATCGTAATTCCCCACGGTGTCATCTTCTTCTTCTTCCTCAACGTCCTCAAATGTTGGCTTATTGATCAACTCTTGTATGTCCACAACACGACATGCAATCTTTTTGCCGGCGTCATTGACGTGATGGTTCTCAAAGATATTAGGAACATCTGTGTTATCTTTTACATCAGGAGAAGTGTAAGCATCATCTTGTTGTGCAACTTCATTAAACGAATTCCTCTACTCAAACCATTGCAATACTCTCCAGTCATCGCTACGTGCAAATGTCTCTTCCAAGAAAAATATCTGTGTTGCTTGATTTGCCAAAATAAAAGGCTCGTTGGTCTGGTACGCCACCTTGACATTGATGGATTTGAAATAATCATGAGCTCTGGGTTTTGCGATCCTAGAAAACAGGTTATACCAATGACAACACAACAGAACCACACACCGATGATCCTTGAAACTAGAGATATACTACAACTAAACAATGTCTGTTATGTTAGCATACATTTCAGTTGTCTCTTTGTCATACGTATCCGTGCTCATGATGGCACTATTTTGTGTCTTCCTGCCTTCGTCTCGTGCAAGGGTGTTGTAGCGCACATCTCCAACAACGCAAGATTCATAATGTCTTACCCGAGTATCAGGACCCATTGCTAGTGAGTAAAGGGCATCATCATCAACTGCCTTCCCATCCTCCCGCATCTTCTTAACCTATGGTTAGAAAATAGAAAAGCTGATCATCTTATGTACTCAATATATCAAAAAAACTGGCAGTGCAATTCAAAAGCTTACATGGCTCTTGAACCATATCGCAAATCCTGCCATAACTAGTTTGTCAATGTTTCTTGGATTTTGTGGCAGTAAATCCTTTTTGTAGATGCTTCACAACATAGTGATCGCGTTAAACATCTAAATATTTAAGAATGTGCTGCAAGTTTAGTAGATTATGATATATAAGCTGCAGTACTTAGCACTTACTTGATATAAGGTAGTATCTCAGGACAGTTATTCAACACATACCAAACCATTTTGTCCAAATGTTTAGGTCTGTCCTCTTGTCGACTCTTCCCTGTAACTCAAACAGAATAATCGAAAACATTGAGCCCGAGATTGTCTTCATCCACCTCTTTGCTAAGCTGATCACCTGTTTCACTGTAGTTTGAGCAGAATGTTAATGCTTCTGTAGCAATGTAGGCATCTGCAATGGAACCCTCGGGTCTAGCTCTGTTCCTAACATAGCCCTTGAAAGTGCCTAGCTGCCTTTCAATAGGGTACATCCAGCCATACTGTACTGGACCTCTAAGTAGTGCCTCATCAGGTAGATGAACAACCAAATGCACCATCACATCAAAGAAGGTTGCAGGATATATCTTCTCAAGGTCGCATAGGATAGTTGGTATCTTGTCTCTAAGACGCTCCAAAGCATCTATCCTGATGTTTCTACTGCAGAGTTCCCTGAAGAATTGTCCCAACTCTGCAACTGCTCTGTATAAGTCAGGGCGGCCCAATCCTCTAAGGATAACAGGTAAAACCCATTGAAGTACGATGTGGCAGTCATGAATTTTCAACCCTTGTACCTTGTTTCCATCTACACTGACTCTCCTTTCAGGGTTGGAAGCAAATCCATGTGGGAATCTCACACGTGACAGGACCTCGTAGAATTATTTTCTTTTTACCTTGTCCAAGACATACACAACTGGTGCCATATCCCGTGGTTTACCTTCATCTTGCACCTGCAAATCCTGTCTGATACCCAGGTGTGTCAAATCAATCCTAGATTTTAAGGTATCTTTCGTCTTGCCTTCAATATTAAGAAGTGTGCCGATAATGCTTTCACATATATTTTTCTCGATGTGCATCACATCAAGATTATGCCGCAGAACCAAATCTTTCCATTACTCCGAGTCCCACAAAGTGGACCTGCGGGTAAGCAATAATCTCTCTTCTGCCCTGCCATGCTTCCTTTTCCCGCTACCATTATCAGGATGGTTTC
This sequence comes from Triticum urartu, assembly GCF_003073215.2. Classification (NCBI taxonomy): domain Eukaryota; kingdom Viridiplantae; phylum Streptophyta; class Magnoliopsida; order Poales; family Poaceae; genus Triticum; species Triticum urartu. The sequence continues at coordinate 314,737,300 of NC_053027.1, forward strand.
CTGGTGTAATATGCCTGACCTTCTCTAATTCCACTTGCAACTCATCGGTGGTGAGCCTCTTTGGTGCATCACGGTTTTCATGCTTTGCATTGAACACATGTCTTCGGTATTTTCTACGATGCAACTTGTCCTTGGCAAGGAAACGGCGGTGTCCAATGTAACAGATCTTGCTAAGTATTGCCTTTGACAGCGGATTCCTGTCACAACAAACACATGCATTGTAACCATCTGTCGTTCGCCCTGACATAGTGCACAAAGCCGGATAATCATGGATGCACCAAATTATAACAACACACAGAAAGAAATTAGCTGGTGTGCTGCTATGTAGGTCTCGAGTGAGAACACCCCTCCATGGCTGTTGAAGTTCCTCCACAAGAGGCTCCATGAACAAATCAAAATCCTTTCTAGGACTTTTTGGACCTGGGATGAGCAAGGCCATCATGTAGTTTAATTCTTTGGTGCAGACATTTGGAGGCATGTTCTAAGGGATAACAAGCACTGGCCACATGCTATATTTGGCGCTCTGGTGGCCAATTGGGTTAAATCCATCTGAAGCTAAGCCAACTCTAATGTTTCTCGGGTCAGGAGCAAACTTTTCGTGCTTCTGATTGAAGCTTTTCCACTCACTACCATGTGATGGATGGCTCATTACATTCTGATCTCTGTACTCCTGGTTCCTAGAATGCCACAATACATCCTCTCTTGTTTCAGCATCATGAAACAACCTCTGCAATCTTGGTGTAATTGGAAAATGTCTCAGAACATTATGAGGAATCCTCTTCACATCATTGCCATCTTTCCATCTTGATGATTTGCATTTAGGGCATTCACTTAAGTTGGTATAATCCTTCCGGAACAGAACACAATTATTCTTACAAACATGGATCATATCATATCCAATTCCAACTGCACGAAGGAAATTCTTCATTTTACTGTAGGTGTGTGGCAGCTCAGACGCATCTGGGAAAGCTTTGCGGAAAGTAGCTGTGGGAGTCCTAGATTAGGGGGTCTCCGGACAGCCGGACTATCTCCATTGGCCGGACTGTTAGACTATGAAGATACAAGATTGAAGACCTCGTCTCATGTCCGGATGGGACTCTACTTGGCGTGGAAGGCAAGCTAGGCAATACGTATATGGATATCTCCTCCTTTGTAACCGACCTTGTGTAACCCTAACCCTCTCTGGTGTCTATATAAACCGAAGGGTTTTAGTCCGTAGGACAACAATCACAACATACAATCATACCATAGGCTAGCTTCTAGGGTTTAGCCTCTCCGATCTCGTGGTAGATCTACTCTTGTAACACCCATATCATAAATATCAATCAAGCAAGACGTAGGGTTTTACCTCCATCAAGAGGGCCCGAACCTGGGTAAAACTTCTTGTCCCTTGCCTCTTGTTACCATCCGGCCTAGACGCACAGTTCGGGACCCCCTACCCGAGATCCGCCGGTTTTGACACTGACATTGGTGCTTTCATTGAGAGTACTCTGTGTCGTCGCCGTTAGGCTTGATGGCTCCTACTATCATTGATAGCGATGCAGTCCAGGGTGAGACTTTTCTCCCCGGACAGATCTTCATATTCGGCGGCTTTGCACTATAGGCTAACTCGCTTGGCCATCTGGAGCAGATTGAAAGCTACGCCCCTGGCCATCAGGTCAGATTTGGAAGTTTGAATTACACGGCCAATATCCGTGGGGACTTGATCTTCGACGAATTCGAGCCACAACCGGGCGCGCCACACTATCGCGATGGGTATGACCTAGCTCTGCCATCGGACGGTACCCCAGAGGCCGCGCCCACATCAGCTCTGACCCTTAGCTCGGAGCCAGCTGCGCCAATCGAGGACGGGTGGCTAGACACCGCCTCAGGGGCTGCAGTCTCAACGGCGATCGAGCCAAACACAAGAATAATCCTCTGCGCAACCCGTGAATCCAATGTGCCGGACTCTCCTCCAGACCCCGAACCATCCACGCCCCTGCCAATCAAATCCGATTGGGCGCCGATCATGGAATTCATCGCTGCGGATATCTTTCAGCACTCGCCCTTCGGCGACATACTGAATTCACTAAGGTCTCTCTCTTTGTCAGGAGAACCCTTGCCGGATTATGGCCAACAGGACTGGGATGCGGACGACAAAGAAATTCGACGCCCACCCACCACCCACTTTGTAGCCACTGTCGATGATTTAACCGACATGCTCGACTTCGACTCCGAAGACATCGACGGTATGGACGGCGATGTAAGAGACGAACATGAACCAGCACCTCGTCGTATGACATATAAATGGTGGATACACCCAATAAAGGCAACGACGACGAGATAGCAGAGGATGACCCCTCCAAGAAGCAACCCAAGCGCCGACGTCAGCGGCGCCGTGTAACACCCCGGATGTAATTTACCTAATATGTACTCCAACTCTTGCCGTTTCCGGCGCTAAGTTATTTTATTTCCTCGGGTTCAAGTTTTTGTCTCCGTGTGTTGTTGCCGTTGTCTTGCATCTCATATCATGTCATCATGTGCATTGCATTTGCATACGTGTTTGTATCATGCATCCGAGCATTTTCCCCTTTGTCTGTTTTGCATTCCGGCGCTCCTATCTCCTCCGGTGGTCATTTCTACCTTCTTTTAGTGTGTGGGGGTTAAACATTTCTGGATTGGACCGAGACTTGCCAAGCGGCCTTGGTTTACCCCTCCAATTTGGCTCAAAACCACCAAAACCCTCTCCATCATCTAGAGCGTTCGATCACGATCGTGTGGCCGAAAACCGCACCTCATTTGGACACTCCTAGCTCCCTCTATGTCTATAAATAGCACCCCCTCCGAAATTCACGGTTATTCTCCCCCCTAAACCCTAGATCCATCTTCCCCGCGCCGCCGGACGCGTCCAAACCGGGCCGGACATGTCCAACGTCCCCGCTCTGCAGCAACGTGTCGCCCCATGAGTCGCCAGCGCCCCGCGCCCTCTTCGCCGGCCCGCCGGGCCCAAGGCCGGCCCCGCAGCCCGAGCCGCCCCGCGCCCGCGCCCGAGCGCCCCACTCCCGTCTTCCTCGGAGCCGGCCACCGCCGCCTCACCACCGGTGAAGCTCCGCCACGCTGGACCCCGCGCCGCCACGTTCCTCGCCGCCCTGCCGCGCCGCGGCAGGATCCGACTCCGGCGACCACGCCCCCGCAGGCTCCTTCCATCTCCGGCCGCCGTCCGCGCGAACTCCGGCAAGTCCTTCGGAGAGCTTGGATCCGACCTCGGGAAGCATGCCGATCCAGATCTGAGAATCTCTCCTCGGTTGACTTTCTCCCAAAACCCTAACTATATTGCATTTTTCATCATGTTATATCTCCGCATCCGTAGCTCCGTTTTGGGCGTGTAGCATATCAAAATGTTCGCCTCAGAGAGCACATCATTTCATCTCATTGCATCATTTTCATTTGAGCTCATCTTGATTCCCAAAATGCTGTTGGAAGAGAGCTATTCGAGCTAATTGTCAGATCTGCTGCACCAAATACCTATTTGTCATTTTTGCCATGATTAATGTGTGCATGATATGCTCTTGAGCTCTACATGTGTTTTGTTATATGCCATGCCATCTTTACAGAGGTGCTATCCATGTATTTTTGTGATGTGCGTGGTGACTAGCACAAGCTTGCAAAGTGGTGCATTCGTTAATGCTGATTTCAGGGACTTCGAATTTCTCGAAGTCCATGATCTGTTTTTATCATTATGCCATATGTTCATGTTGTTTCCTAGTGATCCGTGCCTCTTTTGAGGATGATCAGTAAGGATGATTTGTTAATATTGTGGTTCTCTATCCATCCATGTCTTTGTTTGAAATTATGGAGCACCCTAGCTTGAGTCAATCGAGCTCTACTTTTTCTATTTCGTAATTCCTAGCAGATTGTCTACTTGTTAGCGATTTTGCCAAGGATGTTGTTGTTGATCCGTGCATGCTATGTTTTTGTTCTTGCCATGTCTAGCTTATATGATATGTATTCTTGATGGGTGAATGCTTAGTCTGTCATGCCTTGCTCTGTAGTGAGTGCATCGAGCTCGTAAACATGCCTACTTGTTAACAGATTTGCATGGTCCAGTTTTTCACTAAGTGTGAGATCTGATTATGTTTTTGCCATGTTCACATGCTTGCAATTCTATTTTCTGGTCCCTTTTGGCTCAAGGTCACTAAGGGACTTTTGTTAAGCTCTTTTGGTAGCTCCATGACATTCCTTTCTTTGCCATGTTAAGTTCCTGCAGCATATAGTTTTCATGCTCCAAAGTGTGCTACCTGATCTGAAATTCCAGGTTTGTGTTAATTTCACTAAGTCTGAAACCTGTTTATCAATTGCACTTTTGCCATGCTTGTTTGAACCTGTTAGTGGATGAATTGGCTGTAGCTTAGTGTTCATCTTTTCTCAGGCATCATGAGTGGATCCTTTTCATGTATTTTTTTGCCATGTTTGAGTGCTGTAGCATAATTAACTTGATGCATTTAGATGGCTACTTGCTGTTTATCACAGACCGGTGCCATATTTGTTTTGCTTGCCATTTCCAAACCGTGCATCCGATTCTGGTATTCTTTATATCGATTTCAACTGAAATCACCTCACCTTTCTAGTGGCACACTTGGATTTCCATGTTGAGGCCAGTTTCAATCATCCCTTGTCAAATCTTGCATATGCATCACATATCGCATCCCGCATAGCATACCATGTTTGCATCATGTTGTTGGAGCATTGCACATGGTTGATTGTGTTCCTTTTGCTCGTTTGTCTTGTTTGGGTAGAGCCGGGAGACGAGTTCGCTAACGAGGATCCCATTGAGTTTTCTTTCGAGGATCCAGTCAACTCTGACAACTTTGTAGGCAAGATAATCATACCCTCGAAATCACTTCTATCTTTGCTTGCTAGATGCTCGCTCTTTTGCTATGCCTATGCTATGATGCCTACCACTTGCTTATCATGTCTCCCAAATTGCCATGTCAAACCTCTAACCCACCATGTCCTAGCAAACCGTTGATTGGCTATGTTACCGCTTTGCTCAGCCCCTCCTATAGCGTTGCTAGTTGCAGGTGAAGATTGGAGATCGTTCCTTGTTGGAACATTATTTTCTTGTTGGGATATCATTATATTACCTTGTTATCTTCATGCATGTATATACTTGGTAAAGGGTGGAAGGCTAAGCCTTTTTCCTAGTGTTTTGTTCCACTCTTGCCGCCCTAGTTTCCGTTATATCGGTGTTATGTTCCCGGATTTTGCGTTCCTTACGCGGTTGGGTGATAAAGGGAACCCCTTGACAGTCCGCCTTGAATAAAACTCCTCCAGGAATGCCCAACCTTGGTTTTACCATTTTCCACCTAGCCTCTTTTTCCCTTGGGTTTTCGGAGCCCGAGGGTCATCTTATTTAAACCCCCCTGGGCCAGTGCTCCTCTGAGTGTTGGTCCGACCGAGCAGACTGCGGGGCCACCTCGCGGCAACTTGAGGTTTGGTTTTACTCATAGGATGTCTCATCTGAGTGTGCCCTAAGAACGAGATATGTGCATCTCCTATCGGGATTTGTCGGCACATTCGGGCAGTGTTGCTGGACTTGTTTTATCTTTGTCGAAGTGTCTTGTAGAACCGGGATGCCGAGTCTGATCGGAATGTCTCGGGAGAAGGTATATCCTTCATTGACTGTGAGAGCTTGTCATGGGCTAAGTTGGGACTCCCCTGCAGGGATTTGAACTTCCGAAAGCCGTTCCCGCGGTTATGGGTAGATGGGAATTTGTTAATGTCCGGTTGTAGATAACTTGAACCTTAACTTAATTAAAATGAATCAACTGTGTGTGTTACCGTGATGGTCTCTTCTCGGCGGAGTCCGGGAAGTGAACACGGTGTTGGAATAATGTTTGCCGTAGGTTGTTCTCTAGTTCTTCGTTCGTGCTTTGCCTTCTCTTCTCGCTCTCTTTTGTGAACAGGTTAGCCACCATATATGCTAGTCGCTTGCTGCAGCTCCACATATTACTTTGCCTTAGCTATATGCTTAAATAGTCTTGATCGCGAGGGTGCGAGATTGGTGAGTTCTCGTGGCTCACATATTACTTCCAAATCAGATGCAGGGCCCGATGACTCCGTTCCAGATGATGCGCTTGCGCTCAAGTGGGAGTTCGACAAAGACTCACGCCGTTACTATGTGTCTTTCCCTGATGATCAGTAGTGGTACCCAGTTGGGGCGATCGGGACCGTGTCGCATGTTGGGGTTGGTATTTTATTTTGGTACCATAGTCGGACCATGAGTGTATTGGATGTTGTAATGCTATTTATGTACTTTCTGTGACGTGGCGAGTGTAAGCTAACTATGTACCTTTCCCCTTATTATCTATTACATGGGTTGTTGTGAAGATTACCTTACTTGCGACATTGCTTTCAATGCGATTATGCCTCTAAGTCGTGCTCCGACACGTAGGAGATATAGCCGCATCGAGGGTGTTATAAGTTGGTAATCAGAGCCTTCCCCGACCTTAGGAGCACCATTGCTTGATTGAATTAGCGGATGAGTTGAGTCTAGAAAATGTTTTGAGTCATTTAGGAATTATATATTGGAGAGTTTAGGAATTCTTTTTACTCCCCAGTCCCTTCATCGCTCTGGTAAGGCATCCTGACGTATAGTTTTGACTCTTCTCTTCTCAAATTTCACTAAAAAAATTTTAGGATCACGCGGGTATCTTGGAATCGTTCCGATCGATTTGTGACGAGAACATTGTTCTTGGTGCCTCCTATCATTTAGGGGTTGTGGCAGTGTCCCGGGGAGTTGAGCTCCGAGGTGTTGTCGTCACAATTTTATCGTTGCAGTTCTAGAATACCTGAGTTTAGTTCGCCGACATCGAAAATCTCTTTTATGCAGTTGTTGGTGAGATAACCTCGATGCCACCGAGTACTGGGGCGGGACTTCGGGAGTATTGCCATAACTTGTATAACAGATGCTTTTCGAAGGTTGAGGTAGACGATTTCGGAAGTTTTCTGCGCCACGTTGTTGGCCCCCACGACCCACATGAATGGTTGCCGGTGGTGAGGAGGTCGTGGGCCAGCTCCTCCATTGGACTAGTTTGCGCTATGTCATCCTGACAGGTGTGCCCCACATGTCGGTTTCCCTATTTTCCCGTCCATATTCGAGCGCCAGTGCTCCGTGTTGCGCATTAGGCCTTTCACTATGTAGGCTAAGTGAGACAACTTATTGTTTATTTGAGCCGTTCAAGTATAATCATGTGGCGTTTGCTTATTTCTCTTTCCACTCCAACCCTCTTCTCCATCGATCATGTCGCCCTCCGGTCGAGTCCATCCTCCCGCATGCCTCATTTCAACATTCCGCCGAGAATCATTCGCATGTGGGCCTAGACCATGCTTGTATTTCCAATGTTTATTTGTAATTTTTCCGACATGCATACAAACAAATGGTTCGTTTGAAGTTTCACTTTGCCTCCACTACGTGTCGCTTCGCGTCTTAGTTTTGACATCCCATTCGGTTCATGCCCCGAAACATGTTGATGAGATTGATTGATGTTCAGAGATCAATTGCATGTCGTGCAAGGAGATAAAGGTTTGGTCTATTTCTATGATAGAAATGACCCGCTGGGGGGTCTGTGGGGATCAGAGGGAGTATATTGTACGTTCTTAAGTGAAAAAAAATAGATTGTACCCACCCTAGTCCTCTTCCAATCGATCTCCGGACCCCGAGATGAAATCGAGAGAGAACGAGTGGGGGCATGTGTGAAAACTAAGGCGGATTCAAAATTTTGAACCGGTGATCATAGCATCCGCAAATCATATATAAAGGGTATTCAATGTTTGTTTCATTTTTGAACGTACAATATACTCCCTCCTATCCTTTCTAGTTTACATATAAGTTTTATGTGTAGTCAAAGTATCTCTACTTCGATAAAAAAAAGTATCAACATTCAACAACGCCCAATCAATATTGTTAGATCTGTACGTACTCCTAGATTTCTACTCGAGATGGTTTCCAATTTGTTTTCAACCACGTGAATGTGCTTGTTCTAGCGCATGCTCTTCCTACTAGGATTTCGCCACGTATAGCCAGTCCAATAATAACTTTTTTAAGCTCCCTGTCCAATAGTACTATTGGAGTACTGACAACATCTGTACTAGAGTATGCAGTGCTCATAGTTGTACTCCCTCCTTCCATTTACATAGGGCCTATGTGGAGGAGAGAGATGTGAAAAAGTAAGGGGAGTGAGCTCTCATGCAAGAGCCTAGCTATATATGCATTCCTAGTTAAATACGTAAAATAAATATGAAGAAAGAGATGGAGAGGACATGTAAAAAAGTACTAATACAATAGCCAACCTTATAAATTTTTTTTGCGGGAAATAGCCAAACTTATAGCCCACACTACCGTATGAGTGAATATAATAGATGATGGCAATAGATGACATGGCAGTTCCTTATAGCCATCGACTGGCTATATTATTAAGCATGCTCTAATGCGTTTTTCAAAACCGCATTTGAGTATTGACAAGATTAATAGTGCATGAGATGTATAATGTGAAAATTATATCATTGGAACCTCCTTTCACATACGTATCCCTGCCTTACCCTCCCTTTCGGTCACTTACTGGTGGACCCCATTCTTGCTAGGCCCCGCATGTCAGTTACTCAATGGGTTCGGCCACGTCAAGGGATCCTCATCCGTAGTATACTCCCTCTATTTTTATTTACTCCACATAAAATGACGCGGGCGGGGGAGGGGGAGGGACGTCGGTTTTCTCTCAACTGCGGTCCCACAAGCGAGCGAAAACGCAAGACGAAGCGTGTTCCATTCGGTGAGTGACATAGAGGGTCCAGCATGCTGGGCTGCAACGCGAACGCGACAAGAGCGATGTACAGTCAAAACCGATTGATCAGTCATCACTGGAACCACTATTCACACTAGAACCTTCGCTGCTCGGCCTATGCCAACCACTGCCCTAAAACACCACCTAATCTCCAGCCCCTTCCCCCACCTTTCGATCCCCTAGCCCGCATCAAGCGTCCCCTAGTTCACCGGAAAGCCATGGTGCGCCGCAAGATCACGTACTATAAGATGCTGACGCCGGAGCGCCGTGCAGAAATCGCAGCGGCGGTCGGTGCCAGGGACCTCCGTTCCCAAGCTCTATTTGCGGCTGGCCAATCCCCGAGTTCTCTGGAGCCAAGCTACGAGGAGGAGGAAGCCGATCCAATGTTCATGTCGGAGGTCACGGCGCAGCAGGCCCCCGATGGGTATGACACGATGGACGTCGACTTCGTGCCGGCGTCCGAGTCCCCTATGGTGCAGGCGGACTAGCGGTTCAACCTGGCGATACTAAAGGAGGACCGGGAGGCAGAGGCTCAACTCGACGCGGAGCGTGCATGCCACTGCCATCGGGGCTCTCCTACAGGCGGAACCGAATGTCGTGGATGTGAACCGGGCGGTGGAGGCTCAACTTGAGGCGGAGCACGCGGATGCTGCGGCCATCGAGGCCCTCCTGCAGGCGGAACCAGACGTCCTGGACTTGAACCAGGCGGCAGAGGCTCAACTCGACGCGGAGCACGCGGATGCCGCTCTCATCGAGGCCCTCCTGTAGGAGGAACCAGACGTCCTGGACTTGAATCGGGCGGCGGAGGCTCGACTCGACGCGGAGCGCGCGGATGCCGCTGCCATCGAGGCCCTCGTGCAGGAGGAACCGGACGTCCTCAACTTGAACCGGGTGGTGCTCTCGTCTGTGCAGAGCGCCCGCACACTCCACGTGAATGAGTAGCTGGAGGCCGAGGACAACCACGGTGCAGAGACACACGTCGACAGCTATGGCTGGTTCGCACCGACAGCGAAAGAGGACAAGGCCGTCTTGTTCCGCGAGTAGTGATAGTTTTTCTTTATGCTGTTGTTTTTATGGATCTTTTGTTGTGTAAAAACATATATTGTTATGCAAGTCGTCTGACTTGGGCCATTCTACCATTTCAGGTGGTTGGATGAATATCCACGTCTCCTAACCCTTCTTCCTCACCTCTTCTTCTTCCCCAACAGACCACCGCACGGGTCGTACGGATACTCCCCAACATGCGGTTGGATAAACATACTCTATGAACGAAAATTATGTGTCAGCGGTAGGATGACCGAGTTTGGTTTGTTCACATGCAACAACACGTGTCAGTGAGGGTGCATTCCCTTGGTTGGGTTTGCGGTGTGCAGGAGCGACTGTGCAGGTGAGGGTGCGGTGCGACCGCAGCGTGCAGGTGCGACCGTGTGAGGGTGCGGTGCGACTGGGACAGCCGTGCGCAAGTGTACCTCCTTTTCATTTTGAAAACTTTAGGCAAGCTTGGCAAAAATGTGTGGCGAATTATGGCAATGCAAGGCCTAGACCCAAACAGGATAAGTACGTAGTACGTACTACGTACTAGGAGTACTAGTGTTAAAAAAGAAAGGCGGGGTTTTCCTTCGCGGGATTAATCGATACAAATCCTCGTTTCACGTGTCAATTAATGCGTATTTTTTTCTCCAAAGCCCAAAGAGCTAACCATCTCACTCCTCATCGCTTGATTAATGCAGCGCCATGCAAACCAACCTTCTCACTTCCGCATGCATGTAGGGGATATTAATGTCCTTGGTTGCTAGTACGAGGCAAACCCCATAAATTTTGCCTCGATTAGTGTTAGTGGCCTTTTGCAAATTGTAATTTTGATATACTGGCCTTGTGTATAAAAAAATGGAGGTAGTAACTATATTTGACTTCCTTCCCCACTACGGTGACGTCGATGATATCTCGAACGTTGCGGTTTGGCAAAGTGCGTTCGACGGAGAACACCATTGAGGGAGACCACTGTAAGTTGTTCGCATGTGCCGCCTGCAAGCCGAGACAACCGCCATATTTGCATCCAGGAAGTCCGTTGAACCAAAGGACGCGTAAATGTACTAGTACTACTCGTACACAATAGCGTCGTCCATCTAGCTTAGTGCAGTGAGGTGGTTTCCCGAAGAAGACGATGGAGAAGCGGAGTCAGCGAAGAGTAAAATGATGGTTACTTCGTCCGTGCTTTGTGATTTGACGCTTGACTGCTTTTTGATTTGTGATAGAAGGGACAGGGGAGTAGACTCTTTCCTCTATACTATACATGCGTCCAAGCAAGGGAGAAAGAGGAGAGACGTTGCATTTTTCTATTCCTTCAGTTAATCAATTAGGGAGCTTCGGTTCCATCCTTTTGGCTTTGGCAACACCTCCCACAATGGTTCCCACGATGCCAAAAGCTATTTTCACATTTGGCTACACATTGTGGATGCCCTTAACCGTACTACTTGGTTTTGCTCCTGTGTGCTATCTATACAAATCTCAATTATATTGATCTAAAAAGGGGGTGATTTTGCCACGCGGGTGGCGGGGGCAGGTTTATTATTTTTAGAGGACGTTGTCCTAGCGGTTTGCTAACATGCGGTTCCATGTGTCAGTGATTTACCAAGACGATCCACTTCCCACACGAGGCAGGACAACGGCAGAAGCAACAGGTGGTTAACTTGAAGAAGATGAGGGAGAAGCGGATTCAGCAACGAGTGAAATGATGGTTGCTTCATCCCTCCAACTTCTTTTTTAGCATTATTACTTCGTCCCTCCAACTTAACTGCGGGAAAGGTGCAGCTTTGTGTTTTGACGCCTTATTTCTCATTACTACGCCGATGCCATGACTGGGTGCTTCACCCCGGCTGCTCTGCACTGTATTCCGGTATGGCACGTGGACCCGGTAGCTTGATGCCCCACATGTCGGCAAAAGGGACTAGAAGATTTATGAAAGAGAGCGCTCCACTCTTACGACAGAGGAGTACACGACATGACGGCCCAGTGAAGTGTCACTTGTACTGTATATAGTACTATAGTTTTACTGTTTCGCACGATCCATCGATACAAACCCGATTAAATAGGAAAGTGCGGGATTTTTCCTGCGCGGTATATGATACTGGCCATACATTTCAAAGGCAATTTTAATGTACACAAACTAAATAATTAAGTAACAATATAATATGTAGTAAAACTAAAAACACATACTATGATTTATTGTGTTAGAGTGTAGTAGTAGTTTTGTATTGCATAGTTGTTAGATGTAACATGCGAGAACGTGTAGAGATGTAGTTTTGGAGGGCCTATAGAGAGAATAGCATAATACGTTCATCGAACTTCAGAATAAGCTGATTACGGTCACTATATACGTTTTGCGGTGATTATACGGTCACTTGCTCACAGTTCAGCATCGGATTGCACTCTGTTGACCGGCCAAATAGTCTGCGTGGCACCATGTTGACTAGTTAAATGACCACGTTCCTTGTGGGTCCCACCTGTCAGTTTGCATAGGGAAAAGGTCAGATAAACACAAATTTACGCAGGCACGACAAGACTCCACCCCGTGTGTGGGAATCACCTGGTTGTGTATGTGTCTGTCAGGGCCTGATGTGTGCGCATGCACGTGTAGGTTGAGCACTTGAGCGTGAGAGTGTGTGTTGGTCGTGTGGTGTACTGGTGTGTACATTCATGCATGCGTGTGTGCGCGTGCGTGTTGCGTGTGTGGCTGCGTGTGTACATGTGAGTGTTGCGTGCGTGCGTGGGTGCATGTGTTCATGTGAGTGTTGCGTGCATGCGGTTCGTCTGCATCCGTGCATGTGTGTATAATCACCACTCCAGCTCCTGTGTGTTAAAACAGACGGCTAAGCATACCAATAGAAGGTCACCTTGTCCGCTGTGCCCACGGTCATGACTTCGAACCACCGTCCAATATTTTTTGTCATTTGTTTTCATTCTCACTAGTAAGATGCCCGTGCGTTGCACGTAGCATCAAGATGTATTTGTATGACTAGTATATCTTGTGAGAGAAAAGGATGAATGAGGGAAGGCCTTATTTGCAAATGTGGAGAGGTGTGTGGGTACCTTTTTGCAAAATTGTCATAGTTTCTTTCCTATCCGTTAGATATAAATCGGATGGCCTATATTGCAGGATGGCAGGCACACCATCAGCACCAACTCTGTTTTTTTATAAGAGTGTATTTTATCCCTACTCTTATAAAAAGCATAGTCGGTGATGATCGTGTGCTTGCCATCCTGCAATATAGGTCGTCCGATCTATATCTGATGGATAGGAAGGAAACTATGGCAATTTTGCAAAAAGATACCCACACCCCTCTCCACATTTGCAAATAAGGCCTTCCCTTGTTCATCCTTTTCTCCCACAAGATAAACTATTCATACAAATGCATCTTGATGTTCCGTGCAATGCATGCGAATCTTGCTAGTATTTTATAAGAGTGTAGATGTAGAGTAGATAGAAGCCGACAAGTGGGCCCGATGGTAGTGAGATAATGTGATGCAACACTAGAGGTACCACGTGGAGCGTTTAACTGGTCAACTAGTCGTGTCTTGAGCAAATACAGAGTTGTACAATGAGCCCGTGACTGTATAATAACCACAAAACGTAAATGGTGACCGTAATGGGTGGATTCTGAAGTCCAATGTACGTATCGTGCTTTCGCTTCAAATACAATGATCGTCACTGTATATATCACGAGAGAAAGATGAAACATGCGTGAATGTGCTGGGGGCTTACTTTTAGAGGACCTGGAGATAGTTTGTGTGCGTACGTGAAAGGGGCGTAGAGGGGGGGTATGCGATGGAGAGAGATATGCTCTTCGTTTCTCTTTATTATGACTAACTTTATATATAGTATAAAAATATACAAATTCACAGTGCGGAATAAATATCATTGTGGGCACCATGCAATGCAAGTGTTCATACTCTTCCATGTAACTTTGTAATGTTGTATATATGTAGAAATTCTAAAATATTTTTCTGGCCACACTTTATTCAAAAGGAATGTTGTATGCGAAATAAACATGAAGAGAGGGCTTTTTAGATTAATGGGGTACGTGATGTAACATGTGTGAATGTGTAGTTGATGCATTTGGCAAGGCCTAGAGAGGTATGTGTGTGTATTAAGTATTCGAGAGAGGCATGGATAGAGGGGCCGGCGGGGGGGGCATGGGAGAGATAGCACGAGAAATGAGAGTGGTCTAGAGAGAGAGAGACGAATATGACGTCACGACGAGAGATTCCCTTGAGTGTGTGTATTCAAGGGGGGAGTGGATAGAGGCACTAGGAGAATATTTTTTTGTGTGTGGTGTCTGTGTTGGTATGTGTGGGTGTGAGAAGATAACGAGACGTGGGTGCAGAGGGTGTGTCACCGCGTGAGGTCCAGTGGGTCGAGGTGAGGCCCTTCGTTCGGTTCCGTCCTGCGCCACATTGGTCGGCCCGTGATGCATTTAGGGAGACCCAGGGATGACTAGTCATACAACACAAAGATAACATAATTGTGAAGGACTCTATGTCGACTGACAAAACCGGCTAGGATTTGTAACTCTAGGTTTTCGTACTAAGGTAACCCCTTTATCTTTGATATTACTATTCATCCAACCTAACTTTAAGGGGCATCCTATAGAATGGTCTGCTAGAATCATACTCATCGATTAGGAAGAGAGGTGTGAGACAATGCGTGAGAGATAGACCTAAAGATAATGTGCGTATAGGAGACACGTAGGCAGGTCTATGTATATAGAAAGGGTCGATGGGGATTGTGCATGTGTATGCTTGCGAGCGGAAGAGTGCTTGTGATAAAGGTTAGTGAAAACAGTTGTAAATGGTTACGAGAGGGAGGGAGGTTTATATCAAGAGCATGTGTGCGAGAAAGACACCTCGGGAGAGAGTGTGTGAGAGTGTGTGAGAGACCACCGATGGAGAGTGAAACTACACATACAAGAGTGTTGTACACATTGATTAAAGATATAAATTGTATCCAAATATTAGGATGGGATCATGATATTTGCAATTCACGTAAGGAACGGTCATTGATCCATCAGACATCTAGATTCTAGAGAATTTGAGCATGTCTATGTTATTATTCGACACAATTGATCCACATAGTTAGTATTTTGAACTCCAAACAATGCATCACTTTAGCAATCGAATATAAACGTGAGTATAGTTCATGTTGTGTGTGTAAAGCACATTATACATACGAAAGTTACACAATGAACGTTATAAATAGCTACCTATGAACTAGCATACATTTGAATTCAACTTAAGGTGGTTTAAAAAAATCAAATTCAACATGAAGTCCATTCAACTATTTGAATTTGATATCATGGCATTTGTAAATCATACCTAAATTATGGGGGCACCAATCTTTGCTCTGATTTTGTACATAATAGCATATGTAGTCGTGTACAAAATAGATTCTAATTTAGCTCCTCGATTCCAAAATAATCGTAGTTATAGGATTTTCAAGTGTCAAAATTTCAAAAAGAAGTGGATAATTTAATGAGGTTTTCAAACATACAAGGTCAAATTTAACGTTGTCTATTTAGGTCAATCCTCAAAGTTCAAGAGTACTCTAATCGTGAATGCGTGTGTTTCAAAATTTCGAACGAAGCGCCAAAAGAGCCTCTACTCGCCTGAAACCGCATGAGACCAATGTTTGGTAGTACGAGGAAATTACTTTTCTAATAACTCCGACCGGTGAAACCTACCGGCCCGACGTCCAAAGGTCTAAACCGTGGTAGGTTTGTAGCTTCATCTAGACACCACGCAACTGCCTCTGAAAAACATCCATACATAATGGCCGCCTAAGCACACATGCGCGTGGCCGAAATCGCTCCCGCCCACTATTTGGGACAGCTAGGATTACCATCCTACCCCCGACCCGCAGTAGGTCCGAAATTTAAGAGGGGGCAAAGTTTGTACTTTCCCCAAATTTCAAACAAGCGCGTCCCATCTTCTGTTGAAAAAAGCAAAAAACAAGAAAGTCCTAGACCGAAACATTGTTCTCCCTCCCTCCCCCCCGCCCACCCGTCCGATTCCCCATTCGTACTCTGTGGGCGCAAAAACTACCTCTCCACCAGCGGCGAAACCCCGGCGTCCTCCGTCCGCCACCCCATTCCACCCATCAACCGCCGCCCTCCTCCATCACGCCGGAGCCGATACCCCAACATCGTCGTCCACCACAACCTCAACCGCAACACCCTCCACGGCTAGTAGTTGAAGCCGAGGCCGAGCCATCCGTTCCCAAGCTAGTTCAACCATGCCATCCTGTGCCTCACCGCTGCCGCTCCAACTTTGACACCCTCCACCGCGCCGGAGCTATTCCTGCTACGCCGTCCTTTGCCGCCTCGGATCTGCTTCCCCTCCGCCGACGTACCGCCACGGCAACACAGTCAACAATTTGGCTATGGGTTCGTCCAAGCTTGCACCCTCCTCCAGAACATCGGTTTCCCCGGCAAAAAGAAGAAAATTGGCGCGACATGTGGAGGCGACCACACCGGCAACTGAAAATGGTACTCCTCTTCCCTTATTCATGCAAATCTTACGTGTCTACTTGCACGGTATTTATCCCACAGAAGGCAGTAGTTGACCACTTCTTCTTGATACTAGATGTTCCTAGTAACTCGCGATGCACAAGGTTTCTCCTCATATACTATTTCACCTTAGCTAGAGGTCCGTCGCCTCCCTAAATTTCAATTCCTGGTCAGTTAATTCCCAATTAACGGAAGCATTCCCCAGCGTAACAGGCGGTATTCCGCCTATTACGCCGGGGAAGCAGCGCCTCGGTGTTTATCTTAGCGGTGTGTGGGGCCTAGAGCTACTAGCGCCCGATCTGGAGGTCAGCCGAGATTAAAGGGATGGCCTGGGGGCGCTGCCAAGCACGGCGGTGGTGTGAGGTCGAGGGGAGGGCGGGGCGGCGGAGGCAGGGGTCTGGGCCAGTGGTCGCTGGCGGTTCAAGAAAGATCGTCAACAGTGACTGGTGAGAGGCAGACGAAGGCCATCTGCTCGTTCCTTATAGATCGGACGGTTCATTAAAAAAATCGACTGACCTATTTATTTTCAGTCGACTGTTATCTTGATATGACCACATGTGGTGGTGTGCTGGAGGAGTACCTGCATTTCCTGTGCTCATATATTATAAAATCATACGGAGTAGAATCTAATTTTGTTTGCCATGCAATGTTGTAGATCTATCATATGTCTCATGTCATTTATTTTTCAGGCACCTGCTATCTGCTACTTATACAGTGCACTAGTTCTGCACACACTTCACCCATACTCTAACTATTGTGTTTTTATGCAAGGGTATTTCAGACTCTGCTGCTATGAGAGAAGCAAAAAAGAAAAGAGAGAAGTCTTCCAGTGTCGTATGCGGATAGGCCAGACACGTTTCAGCCTTATAATAGGTGCAGTGTCAGCAGATGGAGACGGTAAACGTAGCTCTGGAGTTGATGACCTCGCTCGCAATGAACCACCATCCCAGGTGTTTGCTTTAACTTCGCGGTGTCATATGTGGTTGCATGTTCCATATGGTGTCTAGCTTGTATTTTCGTAAGGCCGAAGTCGGTCTTTATTAAGATAAGGAAAGATATTTTTACATGAACTACCATCTCGTGAGCACCAGAAGACAAATAGCTAGTCAAGGCACTGGCCGAGCCAGTGACAAGCCCAGCAAAGAGAGGCATCACCTGGAAGCCAACTAAAAAGCCGCGATGGTGGCAAAGCAGCCCGCCTCCCACCAGGCTCTCAGGTCCTAGATGATCATGCTCACCACTGCAGCCAGATGTCTAGCTTGTATTGCTTCCAATTTGGTTAAATTGCATCTGCTTAGCTTACACATTATACCTTTGAATATGACATGCCTTTCTGTTTTTGGTACATACTAGTACATTTGTGTATTAACCATGTTCTTACATCAAACTAATGTTATTGTGTATCCCTCATAAATCACTTATGATGAGGCAGTCAGGCAAGTGGATTACTCCTCATTTAAAGAATGCAGCATTAGCCTCCCGACATGATTCTCAAGAAACAGCAAGGCTAGATTAAGATAGTGAACGTAGCTCTGTAGTTGATTACTGCATTTCCCCAACACTAGTATCGCAGGTGCTTGCCGTAACTTGGCAGCTTGATATGTGGTTGCATGTTGCATATGGTGTCTAGATTGTAATTCTTCTAATCATTTAAACTGCATGTGCTATTCTGCTTAGCTTATACATTATAACTGTTAATGTGACATGCCTTCCTGTATTTAGTACATAGTACACCTGTCTATTAAGCATGTCCTCACATAAAACTATTGTTTTTTTGTATCCCGCATAAATCAATATGACGAGACACCTTCAGTAGATGTAGTGTGATATTAGTTGCATCTTTGATATGATTTATAGCATGCGCTGCTTCTAATTTGTTGAAATGCCATATATGATGGGACACTTTTAACTTGGCAGAGTCATATTGGTTGCATCTTTCACGTGGTGTCTAGCTTGCATTGTTTCTTATTTGGTGAAATGGTTTCTTCTTAGTTTACACAAACAGTTGTGAATATGCCATGCCGTCTTGTTTTTCGTATTATTCCATCCTGGAATCATGTGTTTTCCTTACATCAAAGTAGTGATTGTTAGTATCATGCACGAATGAGTTCTGAAGAGTGAATATTATTTCTTTTCTTGTCGGTTTTACTTGAAAATTCAAAATCAATAAAGAGGAAGGAAGTTAGTATGGCAGCGGATGAAGGTGCTCCTTCCAAATGGAGGGCCTCTATAGATTCTACTCCTCCATTCCCCCAAGATGATTTCCAAGACAACACATGCATAGACACTCAACGTAGCTGTGTTGGTGATGAGCACGTCTCCCCTTGTGCACCATCACAGGTGCTTCCTATAACTTGCCACTGTTATATGTGGTTGCATGTTATGTATGATGTCTAGCTTATACTGCTTCTAATTTTGTTGAATTTCATCTGCTTACTTTACACATTATACTTGTGACTAAGACACGTGTTCCTGTTTCTAGAACATACAATATCTGTCTATCACACCATGTTCTTACATCAAAGTACATTTGTTCTGAAGAACTGAATTGTTATTCGTTTTTCTTGTCGGCTTGACTTAACATGGCATAGAGAAAGAGGAAACAAGACAGAACGACAGGGAAAGGGAAGAGGAACAATCCTACAGATTTTGCTGGTACTGATGATGCAATAGAAGGTCAAAGTCCAGCGGAAAATTGTACCGACAGGGTATCCCATGCTACACGAGCTGCAGAACAAGCCAAACAAAAACAAATAGCTGCCACCAAACAAGCAGAGACAACCCTAGTTGTTGCAACACCTTCGACAGTACCACCAGCTGCACGATTTACTCGTTGGTCAACTCAGCTAGCAGCACGTTCCCAAGCTCCCTTGCCACCTGACACTACTTCCGAAGCACTCTTGACACAAGATGAGTTGGCAAGATCAGATGAAGTTTGTGAGCTTCAACAACAAGAAGGTAGTTGCTAGAGTCAAGTTACAGTTGCATGCTTCTTTATATGTAGTCTCACAGTTTGATGTACACTAACACTTCCTATGTTAGTTGTTGGACTAGCACCTAGGCGCAAGAGGAAACAAACATCAGGGATAATGCTCGATAGGTTAACTAAATCTAGAGGAGGGAAAATGGAGATCCGTTTTGAGGAAGGTTTAAAAAGGCCATGTGATGCTATAGAGTCAGCCAAGTTAGTATCAGAGGTAGCGGTTGCTATTAGGTGTCATGTACGTATCCTCATAACATGGATTCAGTACAGGAATGACAAAGACGAAACCCAGTTCAACACCTTCCTCGACCATTTATCTATAAGTATGGTTATGTATGGAAACTAGTAATATCGTCTTGCTCTGTCCAATACTTTCTAGGTTGCTGATAATGAGACTCCCATAATTTTCAACAGATGAGGTTCAAGTTGGATAGCCAAGATGGTGCAACCAGACAAGCTTGCACCCATGTTTTCAAGTCTGCTTTGTGACAGTATCGGTATAACTTGAGGAAAACTCACTTTGAAGGCAAGGCTAATAGTAAACTTGCCCAAACATCTCCAGTGGAAAATATATCTGATGAAGACTGGAGAGGCCTCGTTAAACACTTGTCCGATCCGAAGTATCAGGTACATTATACATATGTGATCAGATCACATCTTGAAGTCCTATTTACGCATGTGCCACACATATCTATCTTCTTTTAGGTGAACTGTTCAAAGAACAAGGCCAACCGTACGAAAGTGAAATTCCAACAAATGACAGGATCTTGTAGCTATATTGCACACTTCGAGGCTCTTGTAATTAGCTGCCATTTCACTCATTTTGCTATACCATATTATGAGATCTATATTGACTTGTTCCAAATGCAGAGGAAAGCCCGCAAGGACCAAAAAGTACCTGAACCAAATGGTGTGGAAATCTTCAAGGACTGTCACACCAGCAAGAAGAAGGGCATGACTACACCAGTCGAAGCTGCTGTTATAAGTCCTTAATCCTCATGCCTTTTGACTACTACTTACTCTAACTTGTGCCTTGAACTGCATGGTTTGCAGGCAATGTCTATTACTCTTTTCAATTTTATACACAATTGTCTTAGCGTATCATTTCAAATTACAAGGTTTAAAAGAGAGGAGTGATGTTCCTTTGATCTTGACCTGTAATCTAGTTCCGTGCTGGACTTGCCCACACAACGTTACAATTGCCTGTTTGTCTATTCTTAGTTGTTTTGTGATATGAATGATGTCATACTATGCTTACCGTATTATAAACTTCATCTCTTTATCCTTAGCCCTTAATACAATGTGAAGAAATAGACAATACATTAGCGATGGTACATGGTCATATGTTTGGAACCTGGTTTTATTATGTACTTTGCAATAAAATACAACTATTATTTTACATGGGTTCACCTGAATAAGTTCTGTATATAGACCAAAGCTATTTTGTTTGCTTTTGCTGCCTCCTTAATATCTTCTGTTCTGGTATTACTAATGTAAAAGCACAACTTTTCAGTGAGCTATGGAAAAATGGTGGAACCGCCACCTTCTGAAGGTGGTGAGGCAACTATAACCGCAATGTCAGCTCTTACTGTAGTGGGTCAGTACCTGTCCACTAACAGTGCCAAAAGCACGTTCCTGCGTAATACTGGCTTGGTTGTTAATGCAATCTCATCCAAACTGCCTCATGATCAAGATATGCAAGCTCAAAACAATGTTGTATCTGCGCTCCAGACACAAGTCCATTCCCTAACAGAGACCCTTTGTGAAACAAGGAGAGACATTGTTCGATGTTGTCAAGATATGCAAGGTCTTGAAACCATACTATCAGACATTTGCTATGTTGTTTAGGAGCGTAGGAGAACTGAAGGCGAAGGTTATGGTGCTCCATCGGACAATACAGCATGAAAACGTAACAGTCAGGTCAAATGAACAGAGCTTCTGAACATCTGGTGGTGCATTTATCTGCTAGACTGTTAACTTTTATGCCAACCATACTTTTGTTTTATAGTTGTAATTTGTTTTGGTGCGATACAAAATTTGTTCTTAACGTGCAGCCACCGGCTGAAGAAAACATCAAGCCATTTTTGTATACTGTAGGGTGTTCCCTATATTTGCACTGGTGGTGAACTTTGGTACCCACCGGCTATAGTTAACATGGGCCTCCTACGGGCCGTAGAAACATGTCAGGACTGGATTTTCAGGATATTAATTTCCTAGAAAATGGTCCTTGTGCTCACCAGCCCCAGGATTACTACTAGCTGATGAGACACCAACTTGATACAAAAACTCCAAGCAAAATAAAAATGTGTAGTACAAGACCATTCTAACCTATGAGTACAACAAGTGGTTTCTGGTGGTTGATGGCGGAAGCGGTTTGTGGTTCATCATCGTCTATGGGACTCCATTTCCCACAGGAACAGCTGACCTGGATAACTCCTATCTTCGCGAGGCTGCTATCACCATTGCGTAGGTTCCGGGACTATCATCGCAATGCTCCTCTCCACGCAAGAAATCTGGCCAAGACAATAGCCAGGGACAAGCCAGTGAGTACTTTGAATGTACACGCAAACATTATGAACACGGGTATAATATAACAAATGATAATCATGCCCTGAATTATTCTATGATCATACGTCAATCACAAAATAAACGTCCATGATGCACGAAGGCGGGCTATTCATTATACAACATGAATATGTAATAAGGGAGTAGGAGTAGAATGCACCGATCGGGTGTCCGAAGCGACGCCTTGAAAGGATAATAATATAAAGCATGCCTCAGTCGGGCGTCTGAGCGACGTCTCATAAAGGGCTTATAAAGGAAATAAGAAGCAAACATGCCATAGTCGGGCGTCTATGCGACACCACATAAAGGGCTTATAGAGTAACTAAATAACAAGCATGCCACAGTCGGGCGTCTCAACGACACCACACAAAGGGCTTATATGAGAGTAATCACAGTGAATATCCAGGAGGTAGAACCGTCCTAGGGATACTCAATATTTCAATGATGTAAATGGTTAGTTCATAATAATAGTAATCATAACCATCATGAGTCACAAGTCATGATCCATGTTCTGGTTTAGCAATTTTTCCTTCGAAGACCGACACTTGACCCATACCAGACTGTACTCCTTAACCATGGACACGGCTATTCGAATAGATATAATTTCTATAGAGGGTGTACTCTTGAACCACGAGTAACGGATTCCTTTAGTCCATTGGGACTAATTCCGTCTACGGTCTTTTAATTGAGAACACACCTGACCGCACAACCAGCCCAACTTACTGGTGCCTGGAATCACCCACGACACCCATTAAGTAAAACTCTAAGTGGGGAGGCTACAACCTCGAATAGCATGGGTCACAAAAATTTATAACGCGCACAAACTAGGGGAGCTACCCCCTCGGCTCCAACCGGAAACACCCATGCCCCGGACCAAGTGGCATGCCTATCGGATGCAGCCGGTATCTTCCACCATGGCCTCTCTGTATGGTGTGTGTTAGGAAAGGGGTTGACAACTTACTGAACCGTACCCTACCTATGGCAGGGACAAGTGGTTGTACGAAACAAGTATGGGGGTTACTGGAACAAGACTCGATCTATGGTTGACTCAGGAGGTTAAAGCATTACCGGCATTATAAGCATAAGGAATATATTTCACACCAATCAGACAGAATCACCACTCATCATACCTCCCTCTACCCTAGCGGATAACAAGATGGGGTTTATTTCATATTGCATGAATTTATCTCTCTACATCATGTCATCTTGCTTAAGGCGTTACTCTGTTTTTAACTTAATACTCTAGATGCATGCTGGATAGCGGTCGATGAGTGGAGTAAGAGTAGTAGATGCAGAATCGTTTCGATCTACTTGTCACGGACGTGACGCCTATATACATCATCATACCTAGATATTCTCATAATTATGCTCAAATCTGTCAGTTGCTCAACAGTAATTTGTTCACCCACCGTAGAATACTTATGCTCTTGAGAGAAGCCACTAGTGAAACCTATGGCCCCCGGGTCTATTCTCATCATATCAATCTCCATCACTTTAATCTTGCTTTGCCTTTTACTTTGCTTTTACTTTTTACTTTGCATCTTTATAACAAAAATACCAAAAATATTATATCTATCATATCTCACTCTCGTAAGTGACTGTGAAGGGATTGACAACCCCTAATCGCGTTGGTTGCGAGTAGCTATCATTTTGTGCAGGTACGAGGGACTTGAGCGTGGCCTCCTACTGGATTGGTACCTTGGTTCTCAAAAACTGAGGGAAAAACATACGCTACTCTGCTGCATCATCCCTTCCTCCTCAGGGAAAACCAATGCAAGCTCAAGACGTAGCAGACACCACATAAAGGGCTTATAGAGTAATTAAATAACAAGCATGCCACAGTCGGGCGTCTCAGCGACACCACATAAAGGGCTTATATGAGAGTAATCACAGTGAATATCCAGGAGGTAGAACCATCCTAGGGATACTCAATATTTCAATGATGTAAATGGTTAGTTCATAATAATAGTACTCATAACCATCATGAGTCACAAGTCATGATCCATGTTCTGGTTTAGCATTTTTTCCTCCGAAGACCGACACTAAGACCGACACTTGACCCATCCCAGACTGTAGTCCTTAACCATGGACACGGCTATTCGAATAGATATAATCTCTGCAGAGGGTGTACTCTTGACCCACGAGTAACAGATTCCTTTAGTCCGTCGGGACTAATTCCGTCTACGGTCTTTTAATTGAAAACACAACAGACCGCACACACCAGCCCAACTTATCGGTGCCTGGAATCACCCACGCACCCGTTAAGTAAAACTCTAAGCGGGGAGGCTACAACCTCGAATAGCATGGGATCACAAAAATTTATAACGCACGCAAACTAGGGGAGCTACCCCTCGGCTCCAACCGGAAACACCCATGCCCCGGACCAGGTGGCATGCCTACCGGATGCAGCCGGTATCTTCCACCATGGCCTCTCTGTACGTTGTGTGTTAGGAAAGGGGTTGACAACCTGCTGAACCGTACCCTACCTATGGCAGGGACAAGTGGTAGTACGAAACAAGTATGGGGGTTACTGGAACAAGACTCGATCTATGGTCGACTCAGGAGGTTAAAGCATTACCTACATGATAAGCATAAGGAATATATATTTCACCAATCAGACAGTATCACCACTCATCATACCTCCCTTTGCCCTATCGGACATAACCGTCTTGATGAAGGATTAGAGACAAGCTCGTGTCTACCCAAGACAGAGACATTCCCGGATTCCTTCCGGTAGGCATGAAAGGCATACGAGGGTGGTCACTATCAGAAGCATATCAAAATCCCAACAGGAAGGAATCATCATTATGCACTCATGAATACGATCGTGACACCACATAAAATACCGAATACTTCGCGTCAAGGTGGTGTCGTATTTGCATCAAATGACACACAACAAATATTATGTCGGGGTTCAGAATGCTTGCCTTCAAGAGTATGCAAGTGGGGTGCATTTTTTTGGAAGTTGCCTCCCTCTCCAAAATCCTATTTAAGAAAAATTCAAATTAACACATAGTTTCAAAACAGTACAAAAAAAGTTTTGGAAAAATTTCAAATAAATATGAAAATAAACTAGAAAAAATTTGAGAAACAACAGAAAAAGAATCAAATCAATTGGACTTATATTTAAAAAGTTATAGCCAGTCAAAGTTTAGTCAAAAATCTATATTTAATAAAAATCAGAAAAAGAAAACGTTTCGGGGAGCTTACACTTTTCACTTAGCGAAGACGTATTCGGTGGAATATGTCTCCACTTAAACCGGCGAGGGCCGTCGCTGTGTCGCTGACAGTGGGTCCTTTGGATCCACTAGTCAGGTTTGACCAGTCACCCGCGCCTCCTTCTTCCTCTGTCCGAGCGGAGGCGGAGCTCCGGCGCTCAACGCTGGCGATTGGTGGCTCCTCGCGGGGCTCCGACAGCGGGAACATGTTCAGTGCAAGTGTTTGAGAAAACCAAATCTGGACAGAAAATGAAAGGCATTATGGCATGGATCAAAAATACTCCAATGGGTCCCATCTCCTGGACTTAAGGGTTTGGTAGGGTGGTTTACAAGCAGGAGAAAGATCAAGGGCAATAGGGCAACATAAAATGTGGTTGCAGTAGAAAACATCCAACTGGACCAGAGAGTAAAAGAGGATGATTTGCTCAAATTTTCCAAAGAACACCAGTGGGTTTTTGCATAAAGTTGAATTATATACTCATACTAACATCTCCCAACTTTTGTGGAATTTTTAAAGAAATATTAAAATAGGTTGCAGTGCAAACCACAAACTGATCCAGATACGAAAACTTCAGGTAGGGCTCAAAATTTCAAAATGACAAAGAGTTTTTTTGCATAAAAGTGATGTGGGAACATCACATGACGTCCCCAAATTTTGGTGGGGATTTTAAAGGAGTATTTGAAAGGGTTGTAGTGCAAATGGAACCCTGAAACTCATGAAAAACCATTTTTAAAGGAATAAAGCTCAGGAAAAATAATTGTGGAAATAATTCCACTGATAAAAGAAATGGTCTTGGAAAGATATACAAGTCCAACAATATTTTGAAAGGTTTTCACTTGGGTGAAAACTCCACAATTCAGGAGAAAAGGATGGTTCTGAAATAAAAAAATCCAGAAAATAAAAATTTAATTTACCATGACCAAATTTTGATTAATAAATCATGGTCAAACTTTTGGGGTGTTACAAAACAATGGGCCTTCTAAGGGCCGTAGAAACAATGGGCCTTCTACATGGCAGGGACAAGTGGTTGTACGAAACAAGTATGGGGGTTACTGGAACACGACTCGATCTATGGTTGACTCAGGAGGTTAAAGCATTACCGGCATTATAAGCATAAGGAATATATTTCACACCAATCAGACAGAATCACCACTCATCATACCTCCTTCTGCCCTACCGGATAACAAGATGGGGTTTATTTCATATTGCATGAATTTATCTCTCTACATCATGTCATCTTGCTTAAGGCGTTACTCTATTTTTAACTTAATACTCTAGATGCATGCTGGATAGCAGTCGATGAGTGGAGTAATAGTAGTAGATGCAGAATCGTTTCGATCTACTTGTCACGGACGTGACGCCTATATACATGATCATACCTAGATATTCTCATAACTATGCTCAAATATGTCAATTGCTCAAAAGTAATTTGTTCACCCACCGTAGAATACTTATGCTCTTGAGAGAAGCCACTAGTGAAACCTATGGCCCCTAGGTCTATTCTCATCATATCAATCTCCATCACTTTAATCTTGCTTTGCCTTTTACTTTCCTTTTACTTTTTACTTTGCATCTTTATAACAAAAATACCAAAAATATTATATCTATCATATCTCACTCTCGTAAGTGACCGTGAAGGGATTGACAACCCCTAATCGCGTTGGTTGCGAGTAGCTATCGTTTTGTGCAGGTACGAGGGACTTGAGCATGGCCTCCTACTGGATTGATACCTTGGTTCTCAAAAACTGAGGGAAAAACATACGCTACTCTGCTGCATCATCCCTTCCTCCTCAGGGAAAACCAACGCAAGCTCAAGACGTAGCAGACACCACATAAAGGGCTTATAGAGTAATTAAATAACAAGCATGCCACAGTCGGGCGTCTCAGCGACACCACATAAAGGGCTTATATGAGAGTAATCACAGTGAATATCTAGGAGGTAGAACCATCCTAGGGATACTCAATATTTCAATGATGTAAATGGTTAGTTCATCATAATAGTAATCATAACCATCATGAGTCACAAGTCATGATCCATGTTCTGGTTTGGCATTTTTTCCTCCGAAGACCGACACTAAGACCGACAATTGACCCATCCCAGACTATAGTCCCTAACCATGGACACGGCTATTCGAATAGATATAATCTCTGCAGAGGGTGTACTCTTGACCCACGAGTAACAGATTCCTTTAGTCCATCGGGACTAATTCCGTCTACGGTCTTTTAATTGAAAACACACCTGACCGCACACACCAGCCCAACTTATCGGTGCCTGGAATCACCCACGACACCCGTTAAGTAAAACTCTAAGTGGGGAGGCTACAACCTCGAATAGCATGGGATCACAAAAATTTATAACGCATGCAAACTAGGGGAGCTACCCCTCGGCTCCAACCGGAAACACCCATGCCCCGGACCAGGTGGCATGCCTACCGGATGCAGCCGGTATCTTCCACCATGGCCTCTCTGTACGTTGTGTGTTAGGAAAGGGTTTGACAACTTACTGAACCGTACCCTACCTATGGCAGGGACAAGTGGTAGTACGAAACAAGTATGGGGGTTACTGGAACAAGACTCGATCTATGGTCGACTCAGGAGGTTAAAGCATTACCTGCATGATAAGCATAAGGAATATATTTTTCACCAATCAGACAGTATCACCACTCATCATACCTCCCTTTGCCCTATCGGACATAACCGTCTTGATGAAGGATTAGAGACAAGCTCGTGTCTACCCAAGACAGAGACTTTCCCGGATTCCTTCCAGTAGGCATGAAAGGCATACGAGGGTGGTCACTATCAGAAGCATATAAAATCCCAATAGCAAGGAATCATCATTATGCACTCATGAATACGATCGTGACACCACATAAAATACCGAATACTTTGCGTCAAGGTGATGTCGTATTTGCATCAAATGACACACAACAAATATTATGCCGGGGTTCAGAATGATTGCCTTCAAGAGTATGCAAATGGGGTGCATTTCTTTGAAAGTTGCCTCCCTCTCCAAAATCCTATTTAAGAAAAATTCAAGTTAACACATAGTTTCAAAACAGTACAAAACAATTCCTTGGAAAATTTTCAAATAAATATGAAAATAGAGTAGACAAAATTTGAGAAACAATAGAAAAAGAATCAAATCAATTGGACTTATATTTAAAAAGTTATAGCCAGTCAAAGTTTAGTCAAAAATCTATTTTTAATAAAAATCAGAAAAAGAAAACGTTTCTGGGAGCTTACGCTTTTCACTTAGCGAAGACGTAGTCGGTGGAATACGTCTCCACTTAAACCAGTGCGGGCCGTCGCTGTGTCGCTGATAGTGGGTCCCTTGGGCCCACTGGTCAGGTTTGACCAGTCGCCCGTGCCTCCTTCTTCCTCTGTCTGAGTGGAGGCGGAGCTCTGGCGATCAACGCTGGTGATTGGTGGCTCCTCGCAGGGCTCCGACGGCGGGAACAGGTTCACTTCAAGTCACTGAGAAAACCAAATCTGGACAGAAAATGGAAGGCATTATTGCTTGGACCAAAAATACTCCAATGGGACCCATCTGCTGGACTTAACGGTTTGGTAGGGTGGTTTACAAGCAGGAGAAAGATGAAGGGCAATAGGGCAAGATAAAATGTGGTTGGTGTAGAAAACACCCAACTGGACGAGAGAGCAAAAGACGATGATTTGCTCAAATTTTCCAAGGAACACCAGTGGGTTTTTGCATAAAGTTGAATTATATACTCCTACTAACATCTCCCAACTTTGGTAGAATTTTTAAAGAAATATTAAAATAGGTTGCAGTGCAAACCACAAACTGATCTAGATACGAAAACTTGAGGTAGGGCTCAAAATTTCCAGATTACTAAAAGAGTTTTTTGCATAAAAGTGATGTGGGAACATCACATGACATCCCCAAATTTTGGTGGGGATTTTAAAGGAGTATTTGAAAGGGTTGTATTGCAAATGGAACTCTAAAACTTATGAAAAACCATTTTTAAAGGAATAAAGCTCAGCAAAAATAATTGTGGAAATAATTCCACTGATAAAAGAAATGGTCTTGGAAACATATACAAGTCCAACAATATTTTGAAAGGTTTTCACTTGGGTGAAAACTCCACAATTCAGGAGAAAAGGGTGGTTCTGAAATAAAAAAATCCAGAAAATAAAAATTTAATTTACCATGACCAAATTTTGATTAATAAATCATGGTCAAACTTTTGGGGTGTTACAACACTACCCCCCTTAAGAAAAATCACGTCCTCGAGATATGTTAGTTGTTGTTTTGAAAAAGAATTACTCCTATTACCTCAAAGTAAAATCACAAAAATAAACCTCCTACCCATGCAATAAAATGTGGCTACAGTGAATGGGCAAATAAGTGGTGTAAAACTATAGTGTGGAATACTGGCGCTGTGTGAAAAAATCTATGGTTGGGGAAAACGAGAAATTTCTACTTTTGGTTACAGTGAATTTAGAATACAATTTCTAAATTCTAAAAATACGCTGGTCGTACCCGAGAGCACAGTGCTCTCACTGGCTGACGGGTGGACCCAGGGCCCACCGTCAGTCTCTTCTTCTACCTCTGGCTCTCTCTTCTTCCTCTCTCTCGCGCGCTTTCCCGCGCTTTCTCCACCGGCGATGTCTAGCGCATAGGGCATCTAGGCCGTACTGCAGTAGTGCGCGGCGTGCTAGCTGCCGGTGCAGCGTGCACTCACCTCGCGGGCTAGTGCGCTGTCGGCACTACTCGCGGATTCGCCTCCGAACACCGGCGATCGAGCGACGAGCGGCGCTGGTGGACCTCGCCCACCGTACACCGATCTCGAGCTATAAAATGACCGAGGTGCTCCTTTCTTCTTCCTCACACATGGCCTTGCTTCTCCTTCTCGTTCCTCCTCCTCCATTTCTGTTTGCAGGAGCTCGAGACGAGTTGATGCCAGACTGGTACATGATCCTGGTGTGCGTAGGGTTGGCGACATTGCTGGGGTTCTCCGTGCTCTTGTGCGCGATGATCCTCGATGATCGTCGTGATGCTGTCGCTCGAGTGTTAGCTCTCCGCGGTGGCGGTGATCATGAGGATTAAGTGCGTCGTTGGGTGCTAACTACTGTCAGTGTGTTATAGGCAACTTGCACTCGAATAATTACCCACAATTCTCTCCTTCAGAGATTGTGGTGTGTTAGAGAGGTGATCAGTTATGTGTAACACATACACGTGGATTTGTAATTAGTGCACGGGGTCGGGTGGTTGTGGTTGTGAGCCTGCTGTTGTGTTGCTGCGTGAATAAAAATCTATGTCATGAAGAGATGTACGTTGCAACAACTCAGGAAAAAATCTCACATCAGAATTTATCGCGAGTGAAATTAGTTAATCAAAATTAACAGCAGTAAAAACTACTCGCATTAATTGAAACCAATTATTTAATCCATCGCACAAATTTAGGATACCACACATAAGTTGCAATATTTAACTAGACGTTGGGATAATAAATATAGCAGTGATGTCTACAATGAAAACCGCAAATGGACAGGGTCCTGGGAAAACGTCTCTGGTACTGGGGCACACTCTTCTTCTATCGGGGGAAGCGGATTGACTAGTCGATGAATGCATCTCTCCTGGTCATTCCTCAGTGGTCTGCCGATGGCGATCTGAGGATTTAAATCAGCGAGGCTCTGGAGATAACCCATTACTCGTTGGGTCAAACGCTCTTGAGCGATGACATACTGGGCAAGGTTGGCCAGTACTAGGTCTCTCTCAATTCATCCACCGGGAAAAGATGCTACTTCTCCGGGTGCTGCACGACTCGGGAAGTAATAATACCCTCGTTCGCTGGCATAGGGTACCGCGAATCGAAGGCGAGCAAGCGCTTCGTACGCAGCAGCTTCTATGGCCATTTGCGTAGTCGGCATAGATTTCCCCGCGAAAGAGACTTCCGTTGGGTCTTGGTTTGGGTCTATGGGAGGGATGTGCACCACTGCCCAATATTTCGAGGTGGATGGGGTGATCCTCGATTTGAGCAACTCGTACTGGGGTGGATGGGTAGAACTCATGGTACTGCAGGTAAAGTCCCACAATATTTTAACAAAACTACCCGGGGTTGCATCTGGAGTTCGCAGATAAATACTAGGGCTCAACATGGAAAAGAAATGGCTGTGAGAGTTGTGCACAAGGTGAGGGGTACTGGACAAGGTCACGAGGTGGCCTTTTATATAGCACCTGGGCTGGGTCATTTATCACGGTGAGGGGCAACTAGTCTGTCGGTCCTGCTCTATGGGGCCGGGGTTAATGCCACAGATACACATATCTCACAAAAGTGATGTATTACTGTGGGTGTCGTCGGGGTGGTTTTTGGTAGCTACGCCCGGAATTAAAAATGCAGCCGTACGCCAACATACTTATGCATGGCTATTATTTAAAATAGGGGCACATAAGCAGATAGTATTTTATTTTGGCGGTACAAGATCACACAATTACAGGGCATGGACATACTAATACTCGATACTACTCGAGTGACCTAATCTACCTATATCTAAGCGGGCATGCCTTGTGGACGCCAAGGCTTCTCCACGGGTTTCACCGTCGGGGTTAGCTGGATGGGGCTGAGGAGCTGCAGGGTCGGGTAGCGATGATGACCATCGTGGGGGTTGTTAGCCACGATCCCGTTGGAGCGTGTTCCCAAAAGACGATGAAGCACTTCTGGGGACACCAAAGTGTTTTGGTCGATGGCAGGGGCAGACCTCAAGGATTCAATTGGTTGCCCGAACAGCACAACTGGGTTGTCGGTGTCGAGCTCATCTCCTCCTCTTGCTGGGGCTCGGCGAACTAGTTCTCCACGAGCTGCGATCAGATCAAAGGTGATTTGATCGAACAGTTCCTCCAGTGCACTTACATAGTGCACCAGATGCAACAATGTAGGGTCCGTCTCGTGATCTTCGTTGGCAACCTGGGGTGGTCTACCATACCAGTCACGGCTGGGGTAGTAGTAGAACGAGCGACAGTTAACCCTGGGTGACAAGTGCCAGAGTTGAACTATAGCCTCTCGAGCAGCTAGTTGGATGGCTTGTGGCTCAAAGGAAGTTGTCCTTCCGGTGAACCTGCAGGGGCGTTTTGGCGATAGACCCCTACCATAGACGTGCACAGTGGCCAAGAATTGACGGCTCTCATAGCTCATGGGTCCTTGGTACACAACATATTCTGGGGGCTCTTCTGATGCAAAGGAACGGCGGGTGAGGTTTGCTAGCACGATCACAGAATCTCCAAGGTTGGTTGTTGTGGTCTCATTGTGCACAACAGGGCCAGGCATTTTAGCTTGGTTTTGGCGTAGTGATTGTGCTGTGCTGGGTTGTGGCTAGCGTGCCCTTTTTATAGAAAAAGGGGACGGAGTCTTCCTTCACATGCCTGCGAAAGAGACAATTTAGGTGTCGGTCACTGGCGCGTGATCGACAGGCTAGGCCGATAGGTGTGGCACCGACTGCCAACAGGTGTCGAGGTCACTGTGTAGCTATCTTACACGAGAAGCTTGGGCCGGGGTTAGGTTAAGGTCTGGTGGTTGATTTACCTAGGTTTATTGACCTGTCCAAGATAGGATTAGCCAATGGTCATCCTGGCTCTGATACCAAGGTTATCAGGACAGGATTTTCAGGATATTAATTTCCCAGAAAATGGTCCTTGTGCTCACCAGCCCCAGGATTACTGTTAGCTGATGAGACACCAACTTGATACAGAAACTCCAAGCAAAATACAAAATTTGTAGTATACGACCATTCTGGCCTATGAGTATAACAAGTGGTTTCTGGTGGTTGATGGCGGAAGCGGTTTGTCGTTCATCAGCGTCTATGGGACTCCATTTCCCACAGGAACAGCTGACCTGGATAACTCCTATCTTCGCGAGGCTGCTATCACCATTGCCTAGGCTCCGGGGCTATCATTGCAACGCTCCTCTCCATGCAAGAAATCTGGCCAAGACAATAGCCAGGGACAAGCCAGTGGGTACTTTGAATGTACTCGCAAACATTATGAACACGGGTATAATATAACAAATCATAATCATGCCCTAAATTATTCTATGATCATACGTCAATCACAAAATAAACGTCCATGATGCACGCAAGCGGGCTATTCATTATACAACATGAATATGTAATAAGGGAGTAGAAGTAGAATGCACCGATCGGGTGTCCGAAGCGACACCTCAAAAGGATAATAATATAAAGCATGCCTCAGTCAGGCATCTGAGCGACGTCTCATAAAGGGCTTATAAAAGAAATAAGAAGCAAACATGCCACAGTCGGGCGTCTGTGTGACACTGATACGTCTCCAACGTATCTATAATTTTTGATTGCTCCATGCTATATTATCTACTATTTTGGACTATATTGGGCTTTATTTTCCACTTTTATATTATTTTTGGGACTAACCTATTAACGGGAGGCCCAGCCCAGAATTGATGTTTTTTGCCTATTTCAGTGTTTCGAAGAAACGGAATATCAAACGGAGTCCAAACGGAATAAAACCTTCGGGAACGTGATTTTCTCACCGAACGTGATCCAGGAGACTTGGACCCTGCTCCAATGAACAAAAGAGGCGATCACGAGGGTGGGGGGCGCCCCCCCTAGGGCGCGCCCGTCTACCTCGTGGGCCCCTCGTTGCTCCTCCAGCGTACTTCTTCTTCCTATATATACACACGTACCCCCAAACGATCAGAACAGGAGCCAAAAACCTAATTCCACCGCCGCAACTTTCTGTATCCATGAGATCCCATCTTGGGGCCTGTTCTGGAGCTCCGCCGGAAGAGGGCCGTCATCATGGAGGGATTCTACATCATCATAGCCTCTCCGATGAAGTGTGAGTAGTTTACCTCAGACCTTCGGGTCCATAGTTAGTAGCTAGATGGCTTCTTCTCTCTCTTTGAATCTCAATACAAAGTTCTCCACCTCTCTTGGGGAGATCTATTCGATGTAATCTTCTTTTTGCGGTGTGTTTGTTGAGACCGATGAATTGTGGGTTTATGATCAAGTCTATCTATGAATAATATTTGAATCTTCTCTGAATTCTTTTATGTATGATTGGTTATCTTTGCAAGTCTCTTCGAATTATCCATTTGGTTTGGCCAACTAGATTGGTAGTTCTTGCCATGGGAGAAGTGCTTAGCTTTGGATTCGATCTTGCGGTGTCCTTACCCAGTGACAGAAGGGGCAGCAAAGAACGTATTGCATCGTTGCCATCGAGGATAACAAGATGGGGTTTATTTCATATTACATGAATTTATCTCTCTACATCATGTCATCTTGCTTAAGGCGTTACTCTGTTTTTAACTTAATACTCTAGATGCATGCTGGATAGCGGTCGATGAGTGGAGTAATAGTAGTAGATGCAGAATCGTTTCGACCTACTTGTCACGGATGTGATGCCTATATACATGATCATGCCTAGATATTCTCATAACTATGCTCAATTATGTCAATTGCTCAACAGTAATTTGTTCACCCACCGTAGAATACTTATGCTCTTGAGAGAAGCCAGTAGTGAAACCTATGGCCCCCGGGTCTATTCTCATCATATAAATCTCCATCACTTTAATCTTTGCTTTGCCTTTTACTTTTCTTTTACTTTTTACTTTGCCTCTTTATACCAAAAATAGCAAAAATATTATATCTATCAGATCTCACTCTCGTAAGTGACCGTGAAGGGATTGACAACCCCTAATCGCGTTGGTTGCGAGTAGCTATCGTTTTGTGCAGGTACGAGGGACTTGAGCGTGGCCTCCTACTTGATTGATACCTTGGTTCTCAAAAACTGAGGGAAAACTTACGCTACTCTGCTGCATCATCCCTTCCTCTTCGGGGAAAGCCAATGCAAGCTCAAGACGTAGCAAGAAGTATTTCTGGCGCCGTTGCCGGGCAGTCTACGCAAAAAGTCAACATACCAAGTACCCATCGCAATCCCTATCTCTCGTATTACATTATTTGCCATTTGTCTCTCGTTTTCCTCTCCCGCAATTCACCCTTGCCGTTTTATTCGCCCTCTCTCTCTCTCTATCCTCCCTCTCTATTTGCCTCTTTTCCCTCGCCATGTCAGAACCAAAAAGAGTTGGGGGTTCTCTCCCAAGTTCTAGTGCTTTAGACAATCCTGCTATCTTATCTAAACTCATAAAGCGGAATGCTATATAACAACTTTCTGGAGTTATCAATGAGAACCTTAGTAATTTTTTCGAAGATGATTCTGGAATTTTTCGTTATTTACTTTGAAAGATGATTGGGATAGGCTGTTAAGGATCCGGGCTAGCTATGTGCCACAATATCAAATTGAGGTTTACTTAAAAGATTTTATGTTGGGCTACCCGCTTCGTTCAAACAAGTTTTAGATTCTATTTTCGAGGGGGGTTTTCTTGAAGGGGACCCCATAGATACCTATGAGAGGATGAAAACAATATTTGGGCACCCCATTAATGAGAAAACTGAAATTACATCTCTCTTGCTTTCTTACCAAAACGAATCTATTAAAGAGATAAAAGCTAGCCTAGATGCCAATTTCCGCAACATTCTTAATCTTTCTTCTACCATTAATTGACATGTGCTCTATCAAAATAGAAAGATTAATTCCATAGATAACAAGTTTTCTCTCATTCTCTCTAGAACTAAAGATGGCAATACCTAGATCTATCCTCGCTTTTATGCCTAGCTAGGGGTGTTAAACGATAGCGCTTGTTGGGAGGCAACCCAATTTTATTTTTATTACTTGCTTTTTGCTCCTGCTTAGTAATAAATAAATTATTTAGCCTCTGTTTTGGTTTTTTTTTTGTGTTTAATTAGTGTTTGTGCCAAGTAGAACCGTTGGGAAGACATGAGGGAAGTCTTGTTGAACTTGCTATAAAAAACAGAAACTTTAGCGCTCACGAGAACTGCTGTCATTTTTATTTGAAGAGTGCTATTTAGTTAATTATTTTTTCAGATTATTAATAGATAAATTCCTCACGTCCAGCAATTTATTTTAGAATTTTTGGGGTTCCAGATCTTGCGCTAGCTATAGATTACTACAGATTGTTCTGTTTTTGACGGATTCTGTTTTTCATGTGTTGTTTGCTTATTTTGATGTATCTATGGCTTGTAAAATATTTTATAATCCATAGAGAATAAGTTCATTACAGTACCTTGAAGTGGTCTTTTGTTTTGTTTCACTAACGGAGCTCACGAGTTTTCTATTTTGGGTTTTGTGTTGTGAAGTTTTCAAGTTTTGGGTGAATTCTTTTGATTGATCATGGAACAAGGAGTGGCAAGAGCCTAAGCTTTGGGATGCCCATGGCACCCCCAAGATAATCCAAGGACATCAAAAATTCAAAGCTTGGGGATGCCTCAGAAGGCATCCCCTCTTTCGTCCACTTCCATCGGTAATTTACATGGAGCTATATTTTTATTCACCAACATGATATGTGTTTTGCTTGGAGCGTCTTGTATTATTTGTGTCTTTGTGTCTTAGTATGCCACAATCATCCTTGCTATACACACCTTTTGAGATATCCATACATGAATTAAAATTTGATAGAATACTCTATGTGCTTCACTTATATCTTTTGAGCTCGTAGTTTTGCTCTATGTGCTTCACTTATATCTTTTGAGCGTTATAATTTTGCTCTATGTGCTTCACTTAGATCTTTTAGAGCACGGTGGTGGATTTGTTTTAAAGAAACTATTGATCTCTCATGCTTCACTTAAATTATTTTGAGAGTCTATTAATAGCATGGTAATTTGCTTAATAATAATATGCTTGGTATTCAAGATTTGTGAAACTTTCTCTTGAGTGTGTTGAATACTAAGAAAAGATTGAAGCATGATAATTGTTTTGAGATATAGAGGTGATAATATTAAAGTCATGCTAGTTGAGTAGTTGTGAATTTAAATAATACTTGTGTTAAAGTTTGTGATTCCCGTAGCATGCACGTATGGTGAACCGTTATGTGATGAAGTCGGAGCATGATTTACTTATTGATTGTCTTCCTTATGAGTGGCAGTCGGGGACGAGTGATGGTCTTTTCCAACCAATCTATCCCCCTAGGAGCATGCGCGTAATACTTTTCTTTTATAACTTCTAGATTTTTGCAATAAGTATATGAGTTCTTTATTACTAATGTTGAGTCCATGGATTATACGCACTCTCACCCTTCCACCCTTGCTAGCCTCTCTAATACCGCGCACCTTTCGCCGGTATCATACACCTACCATATACCTTCCTCAAAACAGCCACCATACCTACCTATTATGGCATTTCCATAGCCATTCCGAGATATATTTCCATGCAACTTTCCACCATCTAGTTCATCATGACACACTCCATCATTATCATATTGCATATCCCGGTACACCGCCGGATGCATTCATATAGAGTCATATTTTGTTCTAAGTATTGAATTGTATGAAAAATAAAAGTGTGATGATCATCATTATTAGAGCATTGTCCCAGTGAGGAAAGAATGATGGAGACTATGATTCCCCCATAAGTCGGGATGAGACTCCGAACAAAAAATAAATAAATAAAAGAGGCCAAAGAAGCCCAAATAAAAAGAGGCCATAAAAAAGGGAAAAGGCGCAAATAAAAAAAGGAGAGAATAGGAGAGAAGGGACAATGTTACTATCCTTTTACCACACTTGTGCTTCAAAGTAGCACCATGATCTTCATAGTAGAGAGTCTCTCATGTTATCACTTTCATATACTAGTGGGAATTTTTAATTATAGAACTTGGCTTGTATATTCCAAGGATGGGCTTCCTCAAATTGCCCTAGGTCTTCATGAGCAAGCAAGTTGGATGCACACCCACTTAGTTTCTTTTTGAGCTTTCATATACTTATAGCTCTAGTGCATCCGTTGCATGGCAATCCCTGCTCACTCACATTGATATCTATTGATGGGCATCTCCATAGCCGTTGATACGCCTAGTTGATGTGAGACTATCTTCTCCTTTTGTCTTCTCCACAACCACCATTGTATTCCACCATTCTATTCCACCTATAGTACTATCTTCTCCGTTGATACGCCTAGTTGATGTATTGCGTGAAGATTGAAAAAGTTTTGAAAAAGTTAGAGTATGAAACAATTGCTTGGCTTGTCATCGGGGTTGTGCATGATTTAAATATTTTGTGTGGTGAAGATAGAGCATAGACAGACTATATGATTTTGTAGGGTTAAGTTTCTTTCGCCATGTTATTTTGAGAAGACATAATTGCTTTATTAGTATGCTTGAAGTATTATTTGTTTTATGTCAATATAAACTTTTGTCTTGAATCTTTCTAATCTGAATATTCATACCACAATTAAGAAGATTTGCATTGAAATTATGCCAAGTAGCACTCCGCATCAAAAATTCTCTTTTTATCATTTACCTACTCGAGGACGAGGAGGAATTAAGCCTGGGGATGCCTGATACGTCTCCAACGTATCTATAATTTTTGATTGCTCCATGCTATATTATCTACTGTTTTGGACTATATTGGGCTTTATTTTCCACTTTTATATTATTTTTGGGACTAACCTATTAACCGGAGGCCCAGCCCAGAATTGCTGTTTTTGCCTATTTCAGTGTTTCGAAGAAACGAAATATCAAACGGAGTCCAAACGGAATAAAACCTTCAGGAACGTGATTTTCTCACCGAACGTGATCTAGGAGACTAGGACCCTGCTCCAAGGAACAAAAGAGGCGGTCACGAGGGTGGGGGGCGCCCCCCTAAGGCACGCCCCCTGCCTCATGGGCCCCTCGTTGCTCCTCTGGCGTACTTCTTCCTCCTATATATACACATGTACCCCCAAACGATCAGAACAGGAGCCAAAAACCTAATTCCACCGCCGCAACTTTCTGTATCCACGAGATCCCATCTTGGGGCCTGTTTCGGAGCTCCGCCGGAAGAGGGCCATCATCACGGAGGGCTTCTACATCATCATAGCCTCTCCGATGAAGTGTGAGTAGTTTACCTCAGACCTTCAGGTCCATAGTTAGTATCTAGATGGCTTCCTCTCTCTCTTTGAATCTCAATACAAAGTTCTCCCCCTCTCTTGTGGAGATCTATTCAATGTAATCTTCTTTTTGCGGTATGTTTGTTGAGACCGATGAATTGTGGGTTTATGATCAAGTCTATCTATGAATAATATTTGAATCTTTTCTGAATTATTTTATGTGTGATTGGTTATCTTTGCAAGTCTCTTCGAATTATCCGTTTCGTTTGGCCAACTAGATTGGTAGTTCTTGCCATGGGAGAAGTGCTTAGCTTTGGGGTCGATCTTGCGGTCTCCTTACCCAGTGACAGAAGGGGCAACAGGGCACGTATTGCATCGTTGCCATCGAGGATAACAAGATGGGGTTTATTTCATATTGCATGAATTTATCTCTCTACATCATGTCATCTTGCTTAAGGCGTTACTCTGTTTTTAACTTAATACTCTAGATGCATGCTGGATAGCGGTCGATGAGTGGAGTAATAGTAGTAGATGCAGAATCGTTTTGATCTACTTGTCACGGACGTGACGCCTATATACATGATCATACCTAGATATTCTCATAACTATGCTCAAATCTGTCAATTGCTCAACAGTAATTTGTTCACGCACCGTAGAATACTTATGCTCTTGAGAGAAGCCACTAGTGAAACCTATGGCCCCCGGGTCTATTCTCATCATATCAATCTCCATCACTTTAATCTTGCTTTGCCTTTTACTTTGCTTTTACTTTTTACTTTGCATCTTTATAACAAAAATACCAAAAATATTATATCTATCATATCTCACTCTCGTAAGTGACCGTGAAGGGATTGACATCCCCTAATCGCGTTGGTTGCGAGTAGCTATCGTTTTGTGCAGGTACGAGGGACTTGAGCGTGGCCAACTACTGGATTGATACCTTGGTTCTAAAAAACTGAGGGAAAAACATACGCTACTATACTGCATCATCCCTTCCTCCTCAGGGAAAACCAACGCAAGCTCAAGACGTAGCAGACACCACGTAAAGGGCTTATAGAGTAATTAAATAACAAGGATGCCACAGTCGGGCATCTCAGCGACACCACATAAAGGGCTTATATGAGAGTAATCACAGTGAATATCCAGGAGATAGAACCATCCCAGGGATACTCAATATTTCAATGATGTAAATGGTTAGTTCATAATAATAGTAATCATAACCATCATGAGTCACAAGTCATGATCCATGTTCTGGTTTAGCATTTTTTCCTCCGAAGACCGACACTAAGACCGACATTTGACCCATCCCAGACTGTAGTCCTTAACCATGGACACGGCTATTCAAATAGATATAATCTCTGCAGAGGGTGTACTCTTAACCCACGAGTAACAGATTCCTTTAGTCTATCGGGACTAATTCCGTCTATGGTCTTTTAATTGAAAACACACCTGACTGCACACACTAGCCCAACTTATCGGTGCCTGGAATCACCCACGCACCCTTTAAGTAAAACTCTAAGTGGGGAGGCTACAACCTCGAATAGCATGGGATCACAAAAATTTATAACGCACGCAAACTAGGGGAGCTACCCCTCGGCTCCAACCGGAAACACCCATGCCCCGGACCAGGTGGCATGCCTACCGGATGCAGCCGGTATCTTCCAGCATGGCCTCTCTGTACGTTGTGTGTTAGGAAAGGGGTTGACAACTTACTGAACCGTACCCTACCTATGGCAGGGACAAGTGGTAGTACGAAACAAGTATGGGGGTTACTGGAACAAGACTCGATCTATGGTCGACTCAGGAGGTTAAAGCATTACCTACGTGATAAGCATAAGGAATATATTTTTCACCAATCAGACAGTATCACCACTCATCATACCTCCCTTTACCCTATCGGACATAACCGTCTTGATGAAGGATTAGAGACAAGCTCATGTCTACCCAAGACAGAGAATTTCCCAAATTCCTTCCGGTAGGCATGAAAGGCATACGAGGGTGGTCACTATCAGAAGCATATCAAAATCCCAACAGCAAGGAATCATCATTATGCACTCATCAATACGATCGTGACACCACATAAAATACCGAATACTTCGCGTCAAGGTGGTGTCGTATTTGCATCAAATGACACACAACAAATATTATGTCGGGGTTCAGAATGCTTGCCTTCAAGAGTATGCAAGTGGGGTGCATTTTTTTGGAAGTTGCCTCCCTCTCCAAAATCCTATTTAAGAAAAATTCAAATTAACACATAGTTTCAAAACAGTACAAATTTTTTTTTGGAAAAATTTCAAATAAATATGAAAATAAACTAGAAAAAATTTGAGAAACAACAGAAAAAGAATCAAATCAATTGGACTTATATTTAAAAAGTTATAGCCAGTCAAAGTTTAGTCAAAAATCTATTTTTAATAAAAATCAGAAAAAGAAAACGTTTCGGGGAGCTTACACTTTTCACTTAGCGAAGACGTATTCGGTGGAATACGTCTCCACTTAAACCGGCGAGGGCCGTCGCTGTGTCGCTGACAGTGGGTCCTTCGGATCCACTAGTCAGGTTTGACCAGTCACCCGCGCCTCCTTCCTCTGTCCGAGCGGAGGCGGAGCTCCGGCGCTCAATGCTGGCGATTGGTGGCTCCTCGCGGGGCTCCGACAGCAGGAACATGTTGACTGCAAGTGTTTGAGAAAACCAAATCTGGACAGAAAATGAAAGGCATTATTGCATGGACCAAAAATACTCCAATGGGTCCCATCTCCTGGACTTAAGGGTTTGGTAGGGTGGTTTACAAGCACGAGAAAGATCAAGGGCAATAGAGCAAGATAAAATGGGGTTGCAGTAGAAAACATCCAACTGGACCAGAGAGTAAAAGAGGATGATTTGCTCAAATTTTCCAAAGAACACCAGTGGGTTTTTGCATAAAGTTGAATTATATACTCATACTAACATCTCCCAACTTTGGTGGAATTTTTAAAGAAATATTAAAATAGGTTGCAGTGCAAACCACAAACTGATCTAGATACGAAAACTTCAGGTAGGGCTCAAAATTTCCAAATGACTAAAAGAGTTTTTTGCATAAAAGTGATGTGGGAACATCACATGACATCCCCAAATTTTGGTGGGGATTTTAAAGGAGTATTTGAAAGGGTTGTATTGCAAATGGAACTCTAAAACTTATGAAAAACCATTTTTAAAGGAATAAAGCTCAGCAAAAATAATTGTGGAAATAATTCCACTGATAAAAGAAATGGTCTTGGAAACATATACAAGTCCAACAATATTTTGAAAGGTTTTCACTTGGGTGAAAACTCCACAATTCAGGAGAAAAGGGTGGTTCTGAAATAAAAAAATCCAGAAAATAAAAATTTGATTTACCATGACCAAATTTTGATTAATAAATCATGGTCAAACTTTGGGGTGTTACAAAACAATGGGCCTTCTAAGGGCCGTAGAAACAATGGGCCTTCTACATGGCATAGAAACAATGGGCCTTATATGGGCCGTAGACATAATGGGCCTTCTATGAGCCGTATCATCAATGGGCCTTCTATGGACTGTATGATCGGTTGGCCAAGCATGGGCCAATAACAGACAACATTATGGCCATAAATGGGATAGATTTGAAATTATTCATGGGCCGACCATAACGGGCCGTCGTTAATCGGCCGTATTTTGATGATGCTATGAAAACGGCAAACGTATTAATGGGCCACAAACGGGCCGACTGTAACCATGGGCTGAATTTGGCCCAGAAGCAGGAAATGATAGTAACGGGACGTAAGTAAACGAATGTGGAAATGAGCCCAAGAATAAATGGGCCCCGAGAAGGCCGAAAGATAACATGGGCTGGAAACGGCCCAACGGAATAATGGGTCGTTAATGGGCATAAAGTGATACACTGTCCATTACGGGCCTGTTTCACCACGTGCCGTTACTGGGTATAAAGTGATACACTGTTCATTACGGGCCAGTTTTGCCACGAGCCCTTAATGGGCCGAGAGTAATAATGGCCTCATATGGACCGAAAGACGTCATGGGCCATACATGGGCCAAAAGTTAAAACGGGTTGGAATTATATTGGATGGACCAAATGACGCTACTGGGCCTAATTCAAATAGGCCATAAACGGGCCCTGGGTTAGCAGGCTATAAATGGGCTATATGCGAACAGGCCATTAACAGGCTTGCCGTGGGCCGGCCTGCCACCTTTTGATCAAGTCAAACGGGCCGGCCTTTTCACAGGAATGGGCCTCTGTTGGGCCATCCCACGTGTCGACATATCATAGGCGCTTTGGGTCCAATGAGTGGATGACATCTGTCCCAATGGTGAGCTGACACGTGTTTCCTCCAGCCAATGATGATTTTACATGTGGAAATCCCCATTGGTCGGGGCTGTTAACGGGTTATCGGATCCAAAACCGGACCCAATGGATTCCACGTGTCGGTCACCCTTGACGAAAGCACATCTGTGACGCGCGATTTATCCTCATGGAAGTGGACACTTCCGTGATGCTAATTTTGGCAATGTCATGGAAAACTTCTACGACAGCACAGGTATGAATATCTTTGTTCTGTCATAAATTTGTCATGGATGTACATGCATGATAGAAAACGTGACCTACTGTGACAAACACATATCATCATGGAACTGTATTTTTTTGTAGTGGGTGGCCCTCCACTCGTCGAGCTTCTCCGCAGTTGGAGGGAAGTTGAGGAGTAGTTGCACGCGTGCCAGTGCTTTCGCTGGCGTGGGTGGCGGCGAAAGCTGCATGGACCATGAAGTGCTCTATCACGGTCTCGCTGTCGCGCGCCGTTTCTGCCAGCGTCTGGGCGCGCATGCCGGCCAGGTGCATCTTGAGAGTGACACAAAGGGCTCTTCCCGTGGCGGTGTCCGGAGGCACCGATGTCACAGTGTTTCTCGTCATGCGCGGCCTGGGAAGGTCGCGGCGCAGGCGCCGGCTGGGGCGTCCAGGAGGTCGCCATGCCACCCTGGGCCCAGCGGCACGCGGCTTGTCATCTCGGGCACGCACGAAGCCGCTCGCCTCGCTCCGATTGCCAGAGTGTCATGGATGCTTGCGGGCCACTCCTTCGCGATGATGCGCGGCTACTCCGTCGCCCGCCCCCAGCGGGACGGGTGGTTCAGCCCCAGATGAGCCGATCACCGTGATCGCCTTCTTCTTGGGAGCCATCGCGATCAAGGAGTCGATGAGTTGACTTCAAAACCGAATTGTCACAGCCTCAGCGCCCCTACCTAGCACACGAAAGATGTTGGGGATCAGGAATGACACCCATGGGATCCCTCGACTAGTCCCTTGCTACCTCCTGAGCATGCGTTGGTTTTCCCTTGAAGAGGAAAGGGTGATGCAACAAAGTAGCGTAAGTATTTCCCTCAGTTTTTGAGAACCAAGGTATCAATCTAGGAGGAGACAATGCACAAGTCACATAGTACCTGCAGAAACAATCAACAACCTTGCAACCAAT
Organism: Triticum urartu; assembly: GCF_003073215.2. Taxonomy (NCBI): domain Eukaryota; kingdom Viridiplantae; phylum Streptophyta; class Magnoliopsida; order Poales; family Poaceae; genus Triticum; species Triticum urartu. The sequence continues at coordinate 314,781,850 of NC_053027.1, forward strand.
GCGATAAAGGGGTTGCCAATCCCTTCACGATCACTTGCAAAAGTGAGATCTGATAGAGATAGTAAAATAAATATTTTTGGTATTTTTGTTGTATAGATTGGATAGTCAAGATTGCAAAATAGTAAACAAGATGCGATGTAAATAAAAGAGATGCAATACAATAAGAAAGAGACCCGGGGGCCATAGGTTTCACTAGTGGCTTCTCTCAAGATACCATGTATTACGGTGGGTGAACAAATTACTGCCGAGCAATTGATAGAAAAGTGCATAGTTATGAAGATATCTAAGGCAATGATCATGAATATAGGCATCACGTCCATGTCAAGTAGATCAAAATGATTCTACATCTACTACTATTACTCCACACATCGACTGCTATCCAACATACATCTAGAGTATTATGTTCATAAGAACAGAGTAACACTTTAAGCAAGATGACATGATGTAGAAGGATAAACACAAACAATATGATATAAACCCCATATTTTTTCCTCGATGGCAGCAATACAATACATGCCTTGCTTCCCCTACTATCACTAGGAAAGGACACCGCAAGATTTAACCCAAAGCTAAGCACTTCTCCCACTGCAAGAAAGATCAATCTAGTAGGCCAAAACTAACCCGATAATTTGAAGAGACTTGCAAAGATATCAAATCATGCATAGAAGAATTCATAGAAGAAACAAATAATATTCATAGATAATCTTGTTCATAAACCCACAATTCATTGAATCTCGGCAAACACACCGCAAAAAGAGTATTACATCGAATAGATCTCCAAGAACATCGAGGAGAACTTTGTATTGAGAATCAAAGAGAGAGAAGAAGCCATCTAGCTAATAACTAGGGACTCGAAGGTCTTTGGTAAACTACTCACGTTTCATTGGAGAGGCTATGGTGTTGATGTAGAAGCCCTCCGTGATTGATTCCCCCTCTGGTAGATCGCCGGAAAAGGCCCCCAGATGGGATCTCACGGGTACAGAAGGTTGCGGCGGTGGAAAAGTTGTTTCGTAGCTCTCTGTGATAGATCTAGGGTAAAAGAGTATATATAGGCGGCAGAAGTACGTCGATGGAGCTACAAGGGGCCCACGAGAGTGTGGGGTGAGCCTACCCCCTGGGTGCACCCCCTGCCTCGTGGCCGCCTCGTGGCATTCCAGACTTCAACTCCAAGTCTTCTGGTTTGCTTTCGGTCCAAGAAACATCATCGCGAATGTTTCATTCCATTTGGACTCCGTTTGGTATTCCTTTTTTTATGGAAGTCTAAAATAGGCAAAAATGTTGAAACTGACACTGGGCCTCTGGTTAATAGGTTAGTCCCAAAAATAATATAAAAGAGCATATTAAAGCCCACTAAACATCTAAAACAGATATTGTAATAGCATGGAACAATCAAAAATTATAGATACGTTTGAGACGTATCAAGCATCCCCAAGCTTAATTCCTGCTCGTCCTCGAGTAGGTAAATGATAAAAGCAGAATTTTTGATGTGGAATGCTACCTATCATAATTATCCATGTAATTTTCTTTATTGTGGCATGAATGTTTAGATCCAAAAGATTCAAGACAAAAGTTTAATATTGACATAAAAATAATAATACTTCAAGCATACTAATAAAGCAATCATGTCTTCTCAAAATAACATGGCCAAAGAAAGCTATCCCTACAAAATCATATGGTCTGGCTATGCTCTATCTTTATCACACAAAGTATTTAATCATGCACAACCCCGATGACAAGCCAAGCAATTGTTTCATACTTTTGATGTTCTCAAACTTTTTCAATCTTCACGCAATACATGAGCGTGAGCCATGGACATAGAACTTTAGGTGGAATAGAAATGGTGGTTGTCGAGAAGACAAAAAGGAGAAGATAGTCTCACATCAACTAGGCATATCAACGGGCTATGGAGATGCCCATCAATAGATATCAATGTGAGGGAGTGGGGATCTCCATGCAATGGATGCACTAGAGCTATAAGTGTATGAACGCTCAAAAAGAAACTAAGTGGTTGTGCATCCAACTCGCTTGCTCATGAAGACCTAGGGCATTTTGAGGAAGCCCATCATTGAAATATACAAGCCAAGTTCTATAATGAAAGATTCCCACTAGTATATGAAAGTGACAACATAGGAGACTCTCTATCATGAAGATCATGGTGCTACTTTGAAGCACAAGTGTGGAAAAAAGATAGTAGCATTGTCCCGTCTCTCTTTTTCTCTCATTTTTTTTATTTGGGCCTTTTCTCTTTTTTATGGCCTTTTTTCGTCAGTAGTCTCATCCCTACTTGTGGGGGAATCATAGCCTCCATCATCCTTCACTCACTAGGACAATGCTCTAATAATGATGATCATCACACTTTTATTTACTTACAACTCAAGAATTACAACTCGATACTTAGAACAAAATATGACTCTATGTGAATGACTCCGGTGGTGTACCAGGATGTGCAATGATTCAACAGTGACATGTATAAAAAATGATGAACGGTGGCTTTGCCACAAATACGATGTCAAAAAAACAAATACGATGTCAGCTACATGATTATGCAAAGCAATATGACAATGATGAAGCATTTCATAATAAACGGAACGGTGGAAAGTTGCATGGCAATATATCTCGGAATGGCTATGAAAATGATAAAATAGGTAGGTATGTGTCAGGACCCCGATTCCAAGTCAAAACGATCTAGCCGGTAACACCTCATATCACATTGCGGCCTCACGCACGGTATCCCACGGGTGTCTTCTTACCATGGACCGGGTCCATTTGCGCCTTTTGGCTCACGTATATGATAGTGTCGCTAGCATCCATATGACAGAGAACCCGGGCCGACATGGCTAGTCGTGAACCCAAAGGGGCATAGACCTATGGAGACAGGCATACATGAATCACATCGAGCATGTCGGTCATCAGCGTGTGAATCCGGGCTGTAGCACTGGGCTAACAGGACTCCGGGGAACCCAGGCTGTAGTAGGCTAGGCAGGACTCCGGATGTCACCGCGTGACATTTCCCCGAAGGGACAGACATAGGAACGAGGTGAAACACATGCCGGCCAGTCAAGTGTCCTGAGCAGTAGTGCTGGGCTAGCAGGACTCCGGTGAACCGGGCTGTAGCGGACTACTATGGCTCGAGGAGCACTAGACTACATTTCCCCATAAGAAAGGCTGCCAAGGATAAACAACTAGATTGTCAGATCCCACACATACCAAGCATTTCAATCATACACACAGTATGATCGATATGTGCAAATACAACATGGCATCACAACAAAACTCTACAACTCAAGTACTTTATTTAAAGGCTCCAGAGAGCCATACATAACATGTTCATACAGGTAGGGGTCACATGACCCAACACTCAAGTCATACAAGCATAAGCACATGCGGAAGCAAATAGTCTGAGTACAGACACTAGAAAGCAAGAAGGCTTCTCGAAGCCTGTCTATCTACATAGGGCCCTCCATGGCCAGGATCACCAACTGGGTGGCTAGTCACTCGTCGACATCAAGGTCTACGTAGAACCCATCGGAGGGGGCGGTGTTGTCATCTGAAAACAGTAGTTAAGCAAACATGAGTACAAAGGTACTCAGCAAGTCTTACATTAGAACCTACTATACATGCTCATTCTCAAGAAGGTGGTGGAGTTATTGCAGCAAGCCAGCTTTGACTCTTGGCTAAGCTATCCTACGAAACACCACTAAGAAAATAGTTTTCGCACACGAGTCCACTACTCACCAACACAATACTCCACCGGGGATCCTCCCTCATCATCCTACGAGAGGGCCATCCTCGGTACTCACACTTATCTTGAGTCTTTTAGTAGTATCCATTAACTTGTCTATGAACTGTATAGGCAACCAAGTAGTCCTTTACCGCGGACGCGGCCATTCGAATAGTTTTATACCCTACAGGGGTGTACTTCTTCATACACGCTTTCACCACTTACCGCCGTTTACACGACATGTACTTGGCAACCTTCAAGCGGAAGCCCAACGAGGGTGTCGGCCACGGCCTACCTAAACACTCAAGCCTCTAGTCCAGGTATATCGCCTATCCAGGTTCCATCCGTAGGGTGTCCGGCCGAGGTTTCCACATACGGCCCCGAACGATGTGAACAGGGTTCCCGAGACACCAAACGGGTGACTCGGTACACCGTGCCACGGTGTATCTACCGCAACATAGCCCACCCCTAGGGTCAGCACTACGCACGGCTGCCAACACATAACCTACAAACACCAGAAACTAATTGCAACTCCTGGACAGAGTACTAGGGTGAATAAGAAGCCGAGAGGGTCCATTGGTTTCGGGCCCAATGTATGGTAGTTATTGAATCTTAAATCACACATACAGATCTCAGTTCTTATGGACGGCCTCAATGAAACAACCCACCATGTACTCCTACATGGCCTCTCATCGATACCTTTACCAAATCATGTTCAACACATCCCTCACATTACCGACATAATCATTTCACTCTAGCCCATCACCCAGATGAACCAGACCTGACACAACTCTAAGCATAGCAGGCATAGCAAGGTAGGAAACACATACATGGCTCAATCAACTCCTACACATGCTAGTGGGTTTCATCTAGTTCCTGTGGCAATGACAGGTCATGCAGAGGATAAGGGTTCAACTACCGTAGCACACAACAGTTTGAATCGCGTTGTCTTAATGCAGTAAACAAGAGCAGAAGCGAGAACATGGGTTTGTATCGGAATGATCAATGGGTTGCTTGCCTGATGTAGTGGTAGTAGGGTACTGCCCTTCAGACGGATACTTGGGGTTATCCTCGGAGGCAGAACCTACCACGAAAGACACACCGAAACATAATCAACACATGGCAATATGCAACAATATGATGCATGCTATGACATGGCAAAATGAATGTGTCTTGGCCTAATGCAAGCTAAAACAAAAAGGAATGAACTCATTTGAATCAAAGATTCAAATGTTAGTTCATTTAACATAGCCTTGTTAGTGCATTATCTTATTTTTCTTAAACAGGAACATTAACTTGTTTTGTCATGCATGAAACCATTACAAATGGATAGATTGAATTTTTCTAATCATTTTTCATATATAATTTGTTTGATTTGGAGCTATGATTGATTTTCTATGATTTTAGAAGTTTTGGCTATTTTCTGGAATTTCCTATATAAAAATAAATCCAGAAAAGAATAAATGCGTCAGCACTACGTCACTGTGACATCAGCGAGTCAAAGGCGTCAGGGCCAGTCAAACCTGACTGGTGGGCCCTGTCTATCAGTGTCTCAGCTATTTAACATGATTAAGTAAGTACTAATTAACTGTCAGTGGGGCCTGGTCCCACATGTCAGTGACTAAACTAATTAAAATTAGTTAACACTAATCCTAAACTAATTAACAGGCCGGCCCCACCTGTCATAGGCTCAGGGGGAAGTCAACCTGGGCCCAAGCATCAGTCCATGGTCAAAAAGTGGTCAACTCGGCGGCGGCTTGACACCGGCGATGACCGACGCGGCGGAGGGGCTCGGGTTTTGCCCACAGTCGACCAAATCGACTACGGTTTGGTCCTACGAGTAGCTGGGGACAAGCCGTGGCGTTTGGTGGTGGAGGTGGATCTTGCGGAGGCCGGAAACGACGGCGGCGAGCACATCCGCGGCGGCCGGAGTTCGGGCCTCGGCGGAAAACATGCTAGGTTGCACAACAGGACGTGGAGGTGGCCGCGTTCGACTCGTGGGGATGTACTGAGTGAAGTGGTGAGCTCAGGTGCAAGCTTGCACGGCCGTGGCCACGGTGGCGACATGGCCGGCGGCGAGGAGCTATCGGCTCCGATGGCCATGGTAGTTAGAGGACGCGGACGAGTGCGGGGAGAGGGGGAAACAGTGGCGGAGCTCACAGCGATCACGAAGAGGGGCTCGGCTTGCTCAGAGACGGCTTGGCGATGGCGAATCCGTTGATGGAGTCCGGCGGCCTTGCTCGGGGAAGACGACTCATGGCGGCAATGTGGGGCTCCCGCGGTGGCGTGGCTCGAGGTGGAAGGAAGAGGGGGTCGAGGCGGAGCCTCTGGGCTGGTCAGAGAAGCGAGGGAGAGGCGGTGGCCGCGGTGGTGCTTGTCGGTGGCGACGGGTACGCTCGGTAGGGGATGGGGAGAGAGCCAGAGGGGGGAGAGGGGCACGGGGAGAGTGGGGAAAGTGAGAGGGGACGAGGGGGAGTGCATGGCACTCGTAGACGGCGTCCGGGCGTCGGCAAAAGCAGGAGGTGGCACGCGTGTGGCTGCGGGCGCCGGCCACGCGCCTCTCGTCCTCCTGGCGAGAGGAGGAGGATGACTTGCGGTGGCCAGTGGGCTGGGCCGAGCTGGGCCAGGCCAGGGCGACAGGTAAGTTCCTTTCTCTCTCCTTTTTATGTTTTTTATTTATTCTATTATTTCTGTAACTTCAGGGCTTTATTAAAAATGCCAGGGCATTTCCAAAAATCATAAAATTAATCATGGCTGCTGCTTAGAATATATCCAACAACAAACATTTTAGTTTATGATTATTTGAGCATTTAAAATATTTTATAGCATTTAAATGCCCAAATGCAAATACTATAAGAATTAATCCAATGACCTTAAGATGTCCTAGAAAAATGTGCACCATTTTTGTCAAAGGTTTTAACCCAAAACAAAAAGGGTGGGCTTTTTAGAAGGGCATTTCAGGTTCATTGAAAAAGTTTTTAGTAAACCCTAGTTGTTCCAGGGGGGTGCTGGGGGTTCTGTCATCCCCATTTCAAATTTCAAATAAATTTAAACATGATGCACATGTTCAACCAATCCTAATGCATGACTAACGGAGGGATGTGACAGTATGGTGGCTGTTTTGAGGAAGGTATATGGTGGGTGTGTGGTACCGGCGAAAGTTGTGCGGTACTTGTCGGATTACAGGTTCCACCAAACCCTTGAGGTTCTAACACCGGATTGCGCACGAAGATCTCTCTCCCCCTAGTTCACACTCTCGCCACGATCTCAAAGCCTAGCACGCTGAACACGAGGAAGAAGGGCCACAAGAGTTTATACTGGTTCGGGCCACCGTTGTAGTGTAATACCCTACTCCAGTGTTGTGTGGTGGATTGCCTTGTAGGCTAGGGATGAACAAGTACAAGGGAAGAACAGCCTCCTGAGAAGAGGTGTTCTTGAGCTCGATGAGCTTGTGTGTGTGGATGATCTGGTCCCTCTCCCCAAGATCAGATCTTGGTCCCTTTCCTACGGTGGTGGCTAATACTATATATAGAGGCCCAGCTCCTCTTCCCAAATATTAGGCGGGATGGGATCCCACAACGGCCCATTTGAAGGGGGATAACTAGTACAAGTTATCCTGACAAAAAGTGGTCTTCGCCTTCCAAAGGGTCTGGTGGTGATGCCATCGTGGGCTCCGTGATGACCTCCGTCCTGCCGTCCTGTTGGTCTTGGTCTCGTTGCACCAATATGTAAACCTTTGCCTGATGCCTTGGGACTCCTCGTTTGTGCCTGCCCCTTTAGCACCAAAGAGGCAACTGGTACTCTGCGCGTGTTGGCGCCCGCCTGGCCTTGGTCGTCATTGCTTACATAACGGGAACCTCCAAGGTGCCCCTTGCCTTGATCTCTCCGCTCCTCGCGAGGCAGCCTAGTGAGGCTGCCCCTGAGGTGGTCTTGTGTTGTCCGCCTCGCGAGGCTTGGCCCCTCGTGAGGGTATAGAGTGTTTGGTGATGAAGATGGGCCATACCAGGCCACTGGATGAGCCACGCCATGGGCCGCAGGATGGCAAGTCTGGGGACCCCCGTTCCTAGAACGCCGATAGTAGCCCCTGACCCAAGTTGCGCTCGGACTTGGCTTCGAGGCGAAGCCAAAGGGCAAGTGCGGAGCGCCGTTGGCCCCAACCGCCTGCGTCCTTGATTGACGCGTGGCAACTGACGGGACATGGGCGTCTCTGCTTCCCCATGCAGCCTCGGCAACTGCCCAACTTGATGAGTCACTGTTGCATGCAGAAAAAGGTCATCATTACCTTAGATCATGGAGGCCGGCGGTTGGCCTCCCCTTGGGTATAAATGAGGGGAGGAGCAGGGCCCCGTTGCTCGTCTCTTCCACCCGCTTCTTCTTCTTCCTCCTGGATCATGGAGGCTGGCATGATGTTGTTGTGAGGCCGGAGGTGACGAGGCCTTGGCACGAATGGCCTCCCCCCATCTGCTGCCTTTGTATGCCCAGGTAGAGTGCTCTGGAAGGAGGAGGCAGGGACCGACGCCCCTCGCGCCATGGCCGCAATGGCCGTGCAGTGGTGGTGCATGCTGCCGCCCCGCGAACCCACGCCGAGGGCTCCTCGCATGAACTCGTGGTGTGGGCGCACGCGGATCTGATTCCCGCCGTTCTTCACCAAAGATATGCCGCCGAGGGGGTCACTAGAGTTGTCGCTGCAACACGCTGGTTGCGACACCCCGGCGACGGAGGCGGATGTTGAGGTCGTCTCCTCAGGAAAGGTTTTCATGACCCGCGGATGGGGTGAGGTCGCTCGCGTCTGCCGCACGAAGGGGGCGCTCACCATCCATTTCAAGTACGACGGCGCCTCCACGCTGTTCTTCAAGGTGTTCGACAAGGAGGGCAATCGCCTAGAATGTTGCCCTTGAGGGGGCCGTCCGGACGATGCAGCGGCATGCGCTCAGCCCGCCCCTTGGACCTGCCGACAGCTCCTCCAACAAAGTGGCGGTTCCTGGGGGGTCCAGCGACTCTCCCGAGCCTGACGAGACTCCGGAGACGAGCGACTACAGCTACGTGCCCTCGAGCTCTTGCCGTGCCCGAAGCGCAGCTGCGGCGTTCGCCCATCATTGCCGTTGATCTGGATGGGGTTGGCGTCGGCCTCCCGTGGCCCACTATTCATGATGGCGTCGGTGATGACTCAGTAGATAGGGCTCCTAGAAACCTTCTTCGTTTGCTCCCTACGAGGAGTCGAGATGAAACCCATGGGGGCGTGTAAAGGATATGTAGTGTATTTTGTTAATATTTTCCTTATTATGAAGATCTATGACTGCGTGTCTTGCTTAGGCTCAGTCCCCCCTTTCCAACCTCATGGTAGCTTGGTGCTCTACGCCAATAGGTCCCGGTCCGCAGGCAGGCTGCAGCCATCGCTGGTATGCCAGGTCGTGATGCCGTGGTCAAGCCCAGGAGGTGAGTGGCCCGAGGTCCAGTAAGAGCTCCTGAGGTGCGATGCTCAAGAGGTCCCCTTTAGCGTGCAAGCAACTACCTGAAGGTTGGAAAGGAAGGTGGTGTTGCCATAGCAAGGCTGCAAGAGATGGGAATCCTGTGTCGCAGCGCTTGGCTGATCTGAGTGCGAGACTTATCTTAGTGGTCCAAAGTCGATTCATTATGCCGCGCCAGCTTCGTGCATCAACTGGGTGAGGCTCATGCGAGCTTCCCCCTCCTTTCACGTCCTTCTATGTTCTCTGCGTCCTCGGGTCCCAGCCCTCGAGCGAGCTCAGCTGCCGCTGGTATGCCAGGTCGTGATGCCATGGTCAAGGGCAGGGGGTCAGGGCTCGAGAGCCAGTAAGAGTTCCTGATTCGCTATGCTCAGGAGCCCCCCTTTAACGTGCAAGCAAATTGTGTGAAAAAAGAAGGAGCCCGCGGTGCCGCCCGCCATGAGCCTCTGGAGGTTCCTGCAGGTTAGCATGAGGGAGGAATACATGTTGTGATAGCGCTTGCTATCTGCCACTGGTCATTCCGCATGAAGATGAAGGCACTGAGGGCCTGGTGAGGTGACGTGCGTGGGGCGTGCTGCGAGCCAGAGCTCGACAACTCATATTTGTAAGCGTTGCAAGGATGGACCAGAGCACATGCTCCGTGCCAGCATGAGTAGCCCCCATGGAAGGATGAGCAGGGGGCCAATGGGCAGCGTGGGTGGCCGCGATGGATAATAGGCAAGCAGGTGATAATCATGAAATGACTCGAGCAGAAAGGTAGGTTAGCTTAGGTAGATGCAAGAATGATACATGCCACAGGGACGGACCCATGCGGCTTGGGGATGATGCAGCCCGAGGGGCGCCCCCATCAAAGTAAGCTAGAGATGCAAAAGGATACATGTCACAGGGACAGGCCCGTGCGATTTGGGGATGATGCTCCCCGAGGGGCGCCCCGACTGAATGAACTAGAAAGAGTCACCTGATACCGTAGCTGGAGTGGTGTTGGAGTATCAGAAATTGCATGCAGAAGAAGCTGCTCCTCACGCGCCGCTAGGGTCCTGAGCCTCGGGAGGCTCCACGAGCCATGGTGGTTCTTCGATATCCATCGCGATCTCCTCTAGGAAGGCGTGATTCCTGGCCTCTTGAGGTGCCAGGATGCTCCGGAGATGGCGTTGGAAGGTGACAGCCACGCTCAGCAAGCCGAATGGCAAGCGAACATAGCTGTGAGGTGGACCCTCACACCGAACAACGCGTAAAGGCCAGAAGCGCTCCTGAGATGCAGCACTGTTGATCCCTGGAATGAGACGCAGACGCGCAGCCCACCGTCCTCTCCAGGATGGGGAGCTACACCGCATAGTGGGCGGCGGTCGCCACGTATGGCCCTTGCCTCTTGAAGCTCCTGGGTCGCCTTGACGATGAACTCCTGAGCACCGGGCGCTCCTCGCCCAGCGCCCTCCTTAGGGAAACGTGCTGCGAAGCACGCCTCCACATGGTTCCTGAGCGTCTCCCTCGTGATGTTGGCTAGGTCTGAGACCCTCCAGAAGAGAGCCCCCGAGCCTTGCCCGAGGAGGGCACCGGGCGCACCTTCCTATGCGAGGGAGGGAGGCTCCCTAGATGTGGGCGCAGGTCCTGAGGTTGTGCCACTGGAGACACATCTCTCCTTAGGCACTGGGTGGAGTAGCTGCTTCTTCTTCTCTGGGATGGCCTCATGAGGGTACGTGGTGCCTTCGTTGTCGAGGTGTTCGACCGCAGCGGCTCGGAAGGCGTGCTCAAGGGACCACACCGCATCTCTTTGTTCGCAGGGGACCGTGATGACTCCGCCACTCCCTGGCATCTTGAGGACATTGTAACCATGGTGGGTCACTGCCATAAACTTGGCCAATGTTGGATACCCAAGGATGGCTTTGTACGGCAGACGGATGTGGGCGACGTCGAAGTCGATGAGCTCGGTGCGGTAGTTGTTACGCTGGACGAAGGTGACAGGGAGGCGGACCTGCCCCATCATGGTGGTGGAGCCGTCGGTCACTCCTGAGAAAGGTTTGGTAGGCTGTAGCTGATCGTATGGCACTTGGAGGCTATAGAACATCTCGACGGACAGGACATTGAGCCCTGCGCCGCCGTCGACGAGGGCTTGGTGACGTGGATGTTGCTAATGACGGGTGAACAAAGCATCGGAAGAACACCGGCGGTGGCCGCGCACTTGAGCTGGTCCGCCAAGCTGAAGGTGATGGCGCACTTGGACCACCTGAGTGGGCGCATGGCCTCGAGCCTGGGAAGGGCTGCGTTCACCCCACAAGCAAACTGCTTGAAGACGCGCTGGGAAGCTGGGGCCTGTGCACTGCCCAAGATGCAGGCAATAGCGCATGGCTCCTGGAAGCCCCTAGCCCCCTCGTCCTGATGGTGGTCGTCGTTCCTTCTTGGTGGTGGCGGCAGCGGAGGGAAGCCAGCATTTCCCCTAGGATGGTCCTCATGAGGCTGGTCCTTCCAGGCGCCCTCGCGAGCCTGTTCATGCCAGTGGTCCTTGTCGGATCATAGGTTCCGGCAAAACCATCAAGGTTCAAACTCTGGGGTGCGTGCGAAGATCTCCCCCTACCAATCCATGTCCTAGCTTTACTAAGATCTTACGGGCTAACTCTACGGACTCGCAACACAAAGGACACAAGATTTATACTTGTTCGGGCCACCGTTGTGGTGTAATACCCTACTCTAGTGTGTGCTGGTGGATTGCCCCTTGGGCTGAGGATGAACAGTACAAGGGGAAGAACAGCCTCCTGAGGAGAGGTGTTCTTGTGCTCGGTGAGCTTGTGGTTGTCCTGGTCTATCTCGATCCGTTGGATCCCCTCCTCTCGCTATGGAGGTGGCTAGTCCTATTTATAAAGGCCCTGGTCCTCTCCCCAAATATTGAGCGGTAAGGGAGCCAACAACAGCTAATTTGAAAGGGGACAACTAGTACAGCTTATCCTGACAAAAGTGGTCTTCGTCTGTCAAAGGCTCTGGTGGTGATGCCGTCTTGGGCTCCACGGTGACCTCCGTCTTGTCGTCCTTCTGGTCTTGGTCTTGTTGCACTGATATGAAAACCTTTTCTTGATGCATCGGTACTCCGCGCCTTTGCCTGCTCTCTTAGCACCGAAGAGGAAACAAGGACACTATGCACGCTGGCACCTGCCTGGCGTCCGCCTGGCCTTGGTCGTCATGGCTGACGTCATCGGAACCTCGCGAGGTTTGCCTGGCCTTGAACTCTCCGCCCCTCGCGAGCCAGCCTGGTGAGGCCGCTCCTGAGGAGGTCTTGTGTCATCCGCCTCGCAAGGCTTGGCCCCTCGCGAGGGTGTTGAGTCCTTGCTGGTGAAGATGGGCCGTACGGGCCCGCTCGTAGAGCCATGCCGTGGGCCGCAGGCAGGCAAGTCTGGGGACCCCGTTCCCAGAACGCCGATAGTAGCCCCCGGGCCCAAGGCGTGCTCAGGCTTGGCTTCAAGGCGAAGCCAAAGGGGCAAGTGCGGAGCGCCACGGGCCCCAATAGCCTTGGCCGACGCGTGGCGGTTGATTGGACGTGGGCGTCTCCGCTTCCCCATGCTGCCTCGGCAACCGTCTGACTATTAAAAAGTTTGGCGTAGACAGCGCTTGCCTTCACTGATTCCTTTCGCCTTGCTCAGGTCCCCTTCTTGCACCCTGCCTCCGAAATCTCTAGATCTACTCCCATCCTTCCCGCACCGGCGACCAATGGCGCCCTAGAGGGTCAAGCCCGCCTCGTCGCCGGCTTGGTACGAGCCAGCTCTCGACGTGCACAACATTTCGGAGAAGAACCTCGCCGCTACGCGCTTGCTGAGGCGGGGGAAAGCAACGAGAAGGGGAAGACTGGACTCTGAGCTGGCTCCGACGTGCCTGAGCCCGAGGGAAGCACCTTCTAATCCTTCTTCATGAGCAGCATCGCCGCAGGGCTGGTTCCCCCCTTCTCTGACTTCTTTTAAGAAGTCCTTGATCACTACGGGCTACAAGCGCTGCATCTTCATCCCAACTCTGTCATTGTCTTGTCGATCTTCGCCTACTACTGCGAGGCGTACCTCGGTGTGATGCCATCCGTGGCCCTTCTGCGTCACTTCTTCTTCCTCCGAGCCAAGGAGGGTCACGCCTCCGGGTGTGTCAATTTCATCGTGGCCGGCACGGCTAACTCGATCTCGAAGAGGGGGAAGAAATCCGACAGCTTCCGGAGCAAGTGGGCCATGATGGACGCTAAATGCATCCACCCACGCTTGACGCTGCCGACGAAGAGGCCCCAGTCCGACAAGGGCTGGACCTGTGTGAAGCTCACCGACGAGTGGGCGACGTTGGTGCTGGAGCCGATGAAGTCCGACCTGAAGCCGGGCAACGCGAAGACGGCGAAGATTACAGGGGCCATGCTACTAAGGGAATTCCTGATCCTGCGCGTGGCCCCGCTTCAAGCCCGCACGCACCCCTTATGGGAGCTTGGGACGGAGAGTACAAGGTTCGCTTGAGCTCGAAGACCTTGTCCGGCGAGGAGCTTGCCGCAACACTCCGCCTCCTAGTTGGGGACGATCATGAGTATCCACCGAATGTCTTCACTCTAGGCCTCTAGGCCGACCTTTGACAGGTGCGGACTGGTGCCGCCGGTGCTCACCGGGGCCCCTGCGGCGCCGACACCGGTGGAGCTGTCTTCTGGTGAGTCCCGCGGGGAGGAAGCAGAGGAGGAGGAAGACTCGAAGGTGGCCCCCGAAGGGACGGGGGAGACCTCCCCCTTGAGTAAAGCTGACATCCTCCGCACCTTTCCCGACGACGACGAGGCCGGCGACCGCCTTGAGAGGGGAGAGTCGCCCGTCGTCCCGACGAGGGACCAATCGACGTTGATCTCCCGGGACACTGCTCCTATTCCGACGTCGCCAGGAGCCTCTTCCGGCCCAACCGCTGCTCCTGCTTCTGCTTCCGGAGCCGGCACGCCCGCGCCTCGGGTTGCAAAGCTCTCCGGCTTCAAGCTCACCAAGCGGAGGGTGGACTACGCTGCTGTGGACCAGTAAGTGCTTGAGCTTCATCTTGTTCTTGCTTATACTGCTGCCTCATGACGTTCATCCTTGTTTTTGCTGTTGGTGCTTGTTTCTGACTCTTTTTCCTTGTAACCGCGCCCCTCTCCATGAGCAATGGTGGGGATGGTGCTCGTGCTTACCGAGCCCGATCATCCTCGCGAGGCCGGGAGGAGCATCCTCGGGAGTAGCCAGCACCTGAAGCGCTACTGACTCAGGAGGTGCCAGCGTCCAGCTCGAGTGTTGAGGTCCAAGAGGCTCAGGAGCTCCCTACCTCTCAGGCCATGGTGAGGACGCCTCTTCCTCCTTTTGTGCCACTACCCCTAGGTTCTTCTGCCTCCTCTGCTGTCTTGGAGCATGCTCTTTCAGAGATGACTTAGCTACGGGAAGATCTCCTGGGTGCGGATCCGCGCCTGGTAGTCGGGTGCCTGGAGCGGGCCTCCGGCTGGCTTCAGTCTGACGCAGTAGTCCGAGCGGCGCTAAGCCAGGCCACGATGGCCTCCAACAAGGAGAAGCGGGCCGTCTCTCAACCTGCGGCTGGCCGCGAGGCGGCGCTGAAGGACGCCGAAGCCGCCCACGACCGCTGCCGTGCGCTGGAGGACGAGCTGAAGATTCTGCGTGATGAGCGCGCAGAAGGAGCTCGCGACCGTCAGGCGAAGGAGGAGGATATGAAGGCCTGGGAGGACACCATCAAGGACCGCAACACCGAGCTGGGGGAGTTGGCGAAGGCGTAGGCCACTGAACGCAGCCGGCTGGAAGAGCTGGAGCGGAAGGTGGAGGCGAAGCGGGTCGACCTTGACGCCAGGGCGAAGGTTCTAGCCGAGGACCGCGCGGCCTTCGTGCTTTTGGAGAAGAGGTCTCGCAAGGCCATGAAGTCACTCTATGAGAAGGGCTTGATGAAGCCGTTGGCCACCAATGAGGACGGCCCCGCCCAGTTGCCCCGCCCAGTTGCTTCCCAACTTGGTCGATGCCCCCGAGGAAGTCGTGCATGGCATCGGCCCCATGGCAGAGGCAGAGGCTCATGTCCTTTCTTCAGCCGCGCTGACGCGCCTCTTTCGCCACCTCCATCTTCGCGATCATGCCGCCCGCCTTGACGAGCTGCTGGAGCCTATGGACGAGGAGCGTTGTGCGGCTGCTGCCGCAGCCGTGAAGGGTCAGGTGGAAGCCCTGCTGGAGAAGTTCGACGCCTTCACCCCCGCGCCTTCGACTGGTGGTGCAGGTGAAGACGACGCCACCCAAGTGGGGGCACCTCTTGGAGGTGCCGGCAGTATTGAGGGATGACTGGCCTATGGCTTCTTTCCTGTTGAAACTCCTGCATCATGTAGCGTGCCTCGTGGAGGCATTTAAACTCGTGTTTGGTATTCAGAGAACAATATGTCTTTGTAATATTTGCTTTGAGATTTTGCGATTTTCTTCCTACTTTCTTTATGTTCTACGTCGGCAGAGCCCGGCCGCGCACATTCCTCAACCATCGTTGGACCGACCGAAGACCAGGACGGACCCAAGGAGTGAGGGGCTCCGTGACCAGTTAGGCTCCTGAGTCATGATGCTCAGGAGTCCCCCTTGACGCAAAAACAACTTGTGGAAAGGAGATGCAATGGTTGGTCTTGTGTTCTACGTCGACAGGGCCCGACCCTGCACATACCTCAACCGCCGTTGGGTCGACCGGAGAACAAGACGAACCAAGGAGTGAGTGGCTACGTGGTCAGTTAGGCTCCTGAGTCGCGATGCTCAAGAGTCCTCCTTGACGTTCAAACGACCTTCATACCTTAGCTCGGCTAGGGAGGGTGTGTGACGACCAGGTCCGAGGGACCTAGCGGGGTGGCATACGCTTGGGCGTGACCCGAATGCAGCCCCCGTGCCCAGCCCCCTCGCACGGCTCTGCCGAGGGGAGGCGTTGCGTTGAGGCCAGACATTAAGCCCGGAGGCTCCCTGAGGTTGATACGGCCGTGAGGCTGCCCTCAGTTGTTTATCACCAGGACGGACCATGGAGGTTCTGCACTTGCACGGGCATAGCCGCTCCTCGGCAGTGTCGACTGCCAGCGCAGAGCATGGTGCTTCCACTGGTACGTGGGAGGGGACTCCCTACTGCGGAGAGCCCCCGGGTTCTGTACAGCCCCGCCCTGACATGTGGCTTGCACGGCAGGGCTAGATGAGGTGTGTCTGGGCACTCGTGAGCTAGCACAGGACTCACGAGGCCCTACCTCAAGGCGGGTTGCGCGTGGTCTTGATTCTTGCTCGCTGTCTTGGTCCTGCGAGGTGGTCAGACAACTTGCGCCGAACGAATCTCCTGAGGTTATCGCGTGAGAAAGCCAAGCACCAATGGCCCCAAGAGGTGATTTTAATGGGGCCGGCCCACCAGACAGAGCTCGGTCATTGGATTTACCAACGCTGCAGGGACGGGCCCGAGCACAGACGCCGTGCCTAATCCTCTGACGCGAAGGGTCCTGAAGAAAGATGACCAGCACGCGGCTCCCATGATGGGCGACAATCGAGCAGGTGATAGTCATAGATAGATTAAGCATGAAAGGCAACCTAGGTCAGGTAAATGCATAAACGATACGCGCCACTGGGTCCGGCCCGAGCGGCTTGGGGATGATGCATCCCGAGGGGTTCCCCCAGCAAGGTAAGCTAAAGACATAAAAAGGAAGGGATACATGCCACAGGGACGGACCCACGCGACCTGGGAATGATGCAGCCCTAGGGGCGCTCCCAGCTAAACGAACTTGGAAAATGTCACCTGGTTCCATTGATGAAGGGGTGTTGAGGCAGTTGAAGGTACGCGGCGAAGGGGTTGGTCCTCATGAGCCACCGGGGCCCTGAGCCTCGGGAGGCTCTGGGGGTCCTGGCGGTTCCTTGAGGACCGTCTCCATCTCCGCCAGGACTGCGTGATGCCTGGCCTCCTGACCTGCCATGACGCTCCACATGTTGTGCTGGAAGGAGTGGCCACGCTCGGCAGGCCGAACGACAGCTGTGAGGTGGACCTTCGCAGTGCCCAACACGCGAAGGCCAGAAGCGCTCCTGAGATGTGGCTCGGTTGAGCCCTGGGATGTCGATGCATACGCACAGCTCACCACCCTCGCCAGGGTGGGGAGCAATGCTAGTTGGGCGGTGGTCGCCGCATATTGCTCTTGCTTCCTGAAGCTCCTGAGATACCTTGGTGATGAACTCCTGAGCGCCGGGCGCTCCTTGCCCAGTGTCCTCCTGAGGGAGACGTGCCGCGAAACACGCCTCCAAGTGGTGCCCGAGCGCCTCCCTCAAGACGTGGGCAAGGTTTGAGGCCCTCCAGAAGAGAGCCCCGAGCCCTGCCCGAGGAGGGCGCCGGGCGCGCCTTCCTATGCGATAGAGACGCCAGAGGTGCGGGCGATGATCCTGACGAGGTGCCACCTACGGCACTGCCCTCCTAAGGTTCGACACGGAGTTGCTACTTCTTCTTCTTGGGGACGACCTCAGGAGGGTGCCGAGCTGCATTGTTGATGGGGTCTTCAATTGATGCTACTTGGAAGGCGTGCTCGAGGGAGCACACCGCATCTCTTTCTTCGCAGGGGACTGCGATGATCCCACCGCTTCCTGGCATCTTGAGGACGTTGTAGCCGTGGTGCATTACGGCCATGAACTTGGCTACGGCTGGATACCCGAGGATGCCATTGTATGGCAGACGGATGTAGGTGACGTCGAAGTCGATGAGCTCGGTGCGGTAGTTATTGTGCTATTCGAAGGTAACTGGGAGGCAGACCTGGCCGATTGGCGTGGTGGAGCCGTCGGTCATTCCTGAGAAAGGCTTGGTGGGCTCAGGCTGATCATACGGCACTTGGAGGCTGTCGAACGTCTCGACGGACAGGACGTTGAGCCTTACGCCGCCGTCGACGAGGGTCTTGGTGACTTGCACATTGCTAATGACTGGTGAACAGAGCATTGGGAGGATGCCGGCGATGGCCGCGCACTTGAGCTGATCTGCCGAGCTGAATGCGATGGCGCACTGGGACCACCTGAGCGGGCGTGTGGCCTCGAGCTTGGGGAGGACTGCATTCACTTCACGAGCAAACTGTTTGAAGATACGATGTGAGGCTAGGGCTTCAGCTCTGCCCAAGATGCAGGCGATGGCATGCGGCTCCTGGAAGCTCCCAGCCCCCTGGTCCTGATGGTGGTCGTCGTTCCTTCTTGTATGTGGCGGTAGTGGAGGAAGACCAGCGTTGTCCTGAGGACGATCCTCACAAGGCTGATCCCTCTAGGCTCCCTCGCGAGGCTGATCCTACTAGTGGTCCTCACGAGGCCGGTCGCGCCACTCCTGGCATGGGCCACCGTCATCACAGCGTCCGCCATCACGTCCTCCTCCTCGGCCGTAGCACCGATCGTTGCGCTCGAGGCGTCGACCGAAGCGTCCTTCTCGAATGGCTCTGAGCTCTTGACTGTCGATGGTGTTGTGGCTATGCAAGTTATGGAAGGCACAGAACGGTCGGCTGCTCTTGGATGACTCGGGCTGGTCCCTACCGCGCTTTGTGTCCGGCTCCGCCGCGAGCATGGCTGCTCCCTTGCGCATCACGTCTTTGTCCTTGGCTTTCTTATCCTTCGGGTCCGGAGCCGGGAGTTCGAGGAGGGAGAGGCGCCCCTCCTCAGCTCTTGCGCACTTGGGCGCCATGTCGAACAGCTCTAGAGACGTGCACAACTCCTCATGGATGGCGAGCTCTTCCTTCATCTTGACGTCGTGGACGCCATTGGAGAACACAGAGATGATGGCCCCGTCCGTCACCTTGGGGATCTTGAGGCGAACGTTGTTGAAGCACTGGATGTACTTTCGGAGGGTCTCTCCTGGTTGTTGCTTGATGTGGCGTAGGTCACCCGCAGCTGGTGGGCGGTCGCGAGTGCCCTGGAAGTTGGCGACGAAACGGTCGAGCATCTCATTTCAGGAGGAGATCAAGCCTGGAGGCATATTCAGGAGCCAGGAGCGGGCACCATCCTTGAGAGCCATGGGAAACCAGTTCTCCATGCCTTTCTTGTCGCTGTTGGCCGCCTCGATGCTCAGCTTGTAGAGGCCCAGGAACTCCGTGGGGTCGGGGGTGCCGTCGTAGCGAGGAGGCAGATCTGGCTTGAACTTGCCCGACCAAGCGACGCTACGCAGCTCTGGGGTGAAGGCACGGTAGCCTACCGTGGTCACCGGGACTCTCCGCTGGTGGAGAACTTGTCCTTGACGGGGTCCGCGCACCGCCGACGCAGGCGGCATGCGGTCTTGCCGCGGTGGCGCAAGGAGCAGGGGGCGTTTAATCGCGGTCGAGGGACTTCTCGGCAACTTCTTTCTTCTTGCGCGGGTGCCAGACATGGCAGGTTGCGCCGTGGGGCCGCGCGCCTGGGCGCCAAGACTCCGTCTTGGGGCAGAGGTGGTGGAGGCGCCCCATGGGCCACGCCGCCCATGGCTGGTGGAGGGCGAGGCATCGAGAGTGACGGCGCAGGGGCGCCCCCTGTGGCACGGACAAGCCCGGCGATGCGGTCGAGCCAGTCTTCGTAGAGGTCGTCGACTGGGTGGTAGCACAAGAGCTCGAGCGCCATGCACAGAGCGGCCTGCGCATCCACAGGAGTGCGACGAACGTGGAACGACGAGCTGGCCAAGGTCAGCGATGGAGTGGCCGTGCGGCCGTCCCGCCACACCGAGGGGTGCAACAAGGATGCTTGCTGCTCGTTCCTCACTGGGCTGGTGGCGGCGTTGGTGGCAGGCAATGGGGAACGACAGGGTGGCCTGCCGACGGGAGCCGTCTGAGCGATGCGGGCGGCGAGGACAGCCCGGCGCTCAGCGCCAGCACGTCGACCGTCTGCCATGGAGACGATGGAGCAACGGGACGCGGAGCGATGGAAGGGAAGCTTCGGCGCACCCCTACCTAGCGCGCCAAATGTCGGATCTTGGGTTCCGGCAAAACCCTCAAGGTTCGAACTCTAGGGTGCGCGCAAACATCTCCCCCTACCGATCCACGTCCAAGCTTTACTAAGATCTTATGGGCTAACTCGACGGACTCACAAAACAAAGGACACAAGATTTATACTTGTTCGGGAACCATTGTGGTGTAATACCCTACTCCAGTGTGTGGTGGTGGATTGCCTCTTGGGTTGAGGATGAACAGTACAAGGGGAAGAACAACCTCTTGAGGAGAGGTGTTCTTGTGCTCGGTGAGCTTCTGGTTGTCCTGGTCTATCTCGATCCATTGGATCCCCTCCTCTCGCTATGGTGGTGGCTAGTCCTATTTATAAAGGCCCTGGTCCTCTCCCCAAATATTGAGCGGGAAGGGAGCCAACAACGGCCAATTCGAAAGGGGACATCTAGTACAACTTATCCTGATAAACGTGGTCTTTGCCTATCAAAGGCTCTGGTGGTGACACCGTCTTGGGCTCCATGGTGACCTCCGTCATGCCGTCCTTCCGGTCTTGGTCTTGTTGCACTGATATGGAAACATGTGCTTGACGCCTCGGTACTCCGCGTCTGCGCTTGCTCCCTTAGCACCAAAGAGGAAACAAGGACACTGTGCGCGATGGCGCCCGCCTGGTGTCCGCCTGGCCTTGGTCGTCATCGCTCACGTCATCGGAACCTCGCGAGGTTTGCCTGGCCTTGAACTCTCTGCCCCTCGCGATCCAGCCTGGTGAGGCTTCTCCTAAGAAGGTCTTGTGGCGTCCGCTTTGCAAGGCTTGGCCCCTCGCGAGGGTCTTGAGTCCTTGCTGGTGAAGATGGGCTCTACGGGCCCGCTCGCAGAGCCGCACCATGGGCCGCAGGAAGGAAAGTCTGGGGACCCCTATTCCCAGAACACCGACAGTCCTCGCGAGGCCGGTCGTGCCACTCCTGACGGGGGCCGTGGTCATCCCAGCATCCCCTACTTCGTCCTCCTCCTCGGCCGTAGCCCTGGTCGTTCCGCTCGGGATGTCGACCGAAGCTTCCATCTCGAATGGCCTTGAGCTCTTGTTAGTCGTTGGTGTTGTGGTTGTGTATGTTGTGGAAGGCGCAGAACAGACGAGTGCTCTTAGACAAGTCGGGGTGGTCCCGGCCGCGCTTCGTGTTCGGATCCGCCGCTAGCATGACTACACCCTTGCGCTTCACGTCCTTGGCCTTGGTTTTCTTCTCTTCTGGGTTGACAGCAGGGAGCTCGAGGAGGGAGAGGCGCCCCTCCTCAGCTCTTGCGCACTTGGTCGACATATTGAACATCTCTAGTGCCATGCATAGCTCCTCGTGGATGGCGAGCTCCTTCATCTTGACATCGCGGACGCTATCAAAGAATGCTAAGATGATGGCCTCGTCTGTTACATTAGAAATCTTGAGGCGAACACTGTTGAAGCGCTAGATGTACTTCTGCAGGGTCTCTCTTGGCTGCTGTTTGATGCGGCCAGGTCACTAACGGCCGGTGGGCGGTCGCCCATCTCACCCCAGGAGGAGATTGACCCTGGGGGCAAATTCAGGAGCCATGAGCGAACACCATCTTTGAGAGCCACGGGAAACCAGTACGCCATGACTTTCTCATCGTCATTGACTGCCTCGATGCGCAGCTCGT
Organism: Triticum urartu; assembly: GCF_003073215.2. NCBI lineage: Eukaryota > Viridiplantae > Streptophyta > Magnoliopsida > Poales > Poaceae > Triticum > Triticum urartu. The sequence goes on from NC_053027.1 coordinate 314,803,568, forward strand.
AGAGCTGCAAGAACTCTGTAGGGTCGGGGGCGCCGTTGTAGCACGGAGCCAGGTCTAGCTTGAACTTTCCTGGCCAAACTACGCTACGCAACTCTGGAGTGAAGGCATGGCAGCCTACTATGGACACCGGGGCCCACCGCAGGGGAGGAGCTTGATCTTGATGGCTACGCACCGCGGTCGCAGGCGGCACGCGGTCTTGACGTGGTGTCGCCGGGAGTGCAGGAGTGTTTTCCGGCTGTCGGGGAACTTCTGGGCAGCTTCCTTCTTCGCATGCGGGCACCCAGCGCGGCGGGTCGCGCTGAGGGGCCGCGCGTCTTGGCGCCAGGATGCCGTCTTGGTGTGGAGGTGGCGGAGGTGCTCCATGAGCTACGTCGCCCGCAGCTGGGGGAGGGCGAGGCAACGAGAGAGATGGTGCGGGGGAGCCCCCAGCGGCACTGATGAGCTCGGCGATGCGGTCCAGCCAGTCCTAGTAGAGGTCGTCGACCGGGCGGTAGCACTGGAGCTCGCGTGCCATGAGCAGCGCGGCATGCGCATCCGTGGTCGCGTGACGAGCGTGGGATGATGAGCCGGCCAGAGTCAGTGACAGGGTGGCGGTGCGGCCGTCCCACCACATAGAGGGGTGCAGCGATGACGCTTGCTGCTTGTTTCCCGCCAGGCCTGTGGCTGCGTTGGCGGCGGGTGATGGAGAACGATAGGGAGGCCCACCGATAGGAGCTGTTTGAGCGACATGGGCGGCGAGGGTGGCTCGGTGCTCGGCGCGGGCTCGGCGCGGGCTCGCCATGGACGTGGTGGAGCAGCGGAGCGTGGATCGACGGAAGAAAAGCTTCGGCGCACCCCGACCTGGCGCGCCAAATGTCGGATTACAGGTTCCGGCAAACCCTTGAGGTTCAAACACTTGGGTGCGCATGAAGATCTCTCTCCCCCTAGCTCAAACTCTCACCATGATCTCAAAGCCTAGCACGCCAAACTCGAGGAACAAGGGACACAAGAGTTTATACTTGTTTGGGGCACCGTTGCAGTGTAATACCCTACTCTAGTGTGGTGTGGTGGATTGCCTTGTAGGCTGGGGATGAACAAGTACAAGGGAAGAGCAGCCTCCTGAGGAGAGGTGTTCTTGAGCTCGATGAGCTTGTGTGTGTGTGGATGGTCTAGTCCTTCTCCCCAGGATCAGATCTCGGTCCCCTTCCTACGGTGGCGGCTAGTCCTATATATAGAGGCCCGGGTCCTCTTCCCAAATATTAGGCGGGAAGGGATCCCACAACGACCAATTTGAAGGGGGACAACTAGTACAAGTTATCCTAACAAAAGGTGGTCTTCGCCTGCCAAAGGCACTGGTGGTGACGCCGTCGTGGGCTCCATGATGACCTCCGTCCTGCTGGTCTTGGTCTTGTTGCACTGATATGGAAACCTTTGCCTGATTCCTCGGGACTCCTCGTCTGCGCCTGCCCCTTTAACACCAAACAGGCAACCGGTACTCTGCGCGTGCTGGCGCCCACCTAGCCTTGGTCGTCATGGCTTACGTCACGGCAACCTCACGAGGTGCCCCTCGCCTTGGTCTCTCCGCTCCTCGCGAGCAAGCCTAGTGAGGCTGCCCCTGAGGATGTCTTGTGTCATCCGGCTCACGAGGCTTGCCCCCTCGCGGGGGTCTTGAGTGTTTGCTTATGAAGATGGGCCATACCAGGCCGCTGGCTGAGCCACGCTGTGCGCCACAGGATGGCAAGTCTGGGGACCCCCTTTCCCCAACAGTACTAGAGAGGCTAGTAATGGTGGAAGGGTGAGAGTGCGTATAATCCATGGACTCAACATTAGTCATAAAGAACTCACATACTTGTTGCAAAAATCTATTATTTATCGAAACAAAGTACCACACACATGCTCTTAGGGGGATATATTGGTAGGAAAAAACCATCACTCGTCCCCCGACCGCCACTCATAAGGAAGAGAATCAAAAAATAAATCATGCTCCGACTTCATCACATAACGGTTCACCATACGTGCATGCTACGGGAATCACAAACATTAACACAAGTATCTCTCAAATTCACAACTACTCAACTAGCATGACTATAATATCACCATCCTGATATCTCAAAACAATCATCAGGCATCTAACTTCGCATAGTATTCAACGCAATTTATATGAGAGTTTTTATTATACCCATCTTGGATGCCCATCATATTAGGACTAGTTTTATAGGCAAAGCAAATTACCATGCTGTTCTAAAAGACTCTCAAAATAATATAAGTGAAGCATGAGAGATCAATAATTTCTATTAAATAAACCACCACCGTGCTCTAGAAGATATAAGTGAAGCACTAGAGCAAAATTATCTAGCTCAAAAGATATAAGTGAAGCACATAGAGTATTCTAATGAATTCCGATTCATGGGTGTCTCTCCCAAAAGGTGTGTACAACAAGGATGATTGTGTTAAACTAAAATGCAAAGACTCATGTCACACAAGATGCTCCAAAGAAAACACATATCATGTGGTGAATAAAAATATAGCCTCAAGTAAAGTTACCAATAGATGAAGACGAAAGAAGGGATGCCTTCCGGGGCATCCCCAAGCTTAGGCTTTTGGTTGTCCTTGAGTTTTACCTTGGGTGCCTTGGGCATCCCCATGCTTAGGCTCTTGCCACTCCTTATTCCAAAATCCATCAAATCTTTACCCAAAAACTTGAAAACTTCACAACACAAAACTCAACAGAAAATCTCATGAGCTTCGTTAGTATAAGAAAATAAACCACCAGTTTAAGGTACTGTAATGAACTCATTCTTTATTTAAATTGGTGTTAAACCTACTGTATTCCAACTTATGTACGGTTCATACCCCCTGATACTAGCCATAGATGCATCAAAATAAGCAAACAACACGCGAAAAATAGAATCTGTGAAAAATAGAACAGACTGTAGCAATCTGGAGGTTTCGAATACTTCTGTAACTCCATAAATTCTGAAAAAATCGGAAAACTAGGATAAAAAGTATATTTATATACTGCAGTTGGAATTGGTATTTTATCGCCCTCTGGTAAAAAACGGAAATTATTTTCGTGAGCGCATACTTTCTGTTTTTATCAGCAAGATCAAATAACAATCACCCAAGAAGATCCTACAGGATTTACTTGGCACAAACACTAATTAAAACATAAAAATCACAATCATAACATTAGCTAGACGAATTATTTATTACTAAGCAGAAAACAAAAAGCAAAGAACAAAAATAAAATTGGGTTGCCTCCCAACAAGCGCTATCATTTAACGCCCTCAGCTAAGCATCGATAATTTTAATGATGCTCACATGAAAGATAGCAATTGAAACACAAAGAGAGCATCATATAGCATGTGAAAAACACATCTAAGTCTAACATACTTCCTATGCATAGGCATCTTATAGGCAAACAAATTATCATAGCAAGCAAAAACTAGCATATGCAAGGAAGAGGAAAGAAACAATAGCAATCTCAACACAATGAGAAGTAATTTAGCAACATGAAAAATTCTACAACCATATTTCCCGCTCTCGTAATAATTACATGTAGGATCATAATCAATTTCAACAATATAACTATCACATAAAATTTTCTCTTCATGATCCACATGCATGCAAAGTTGACACACTTCTCAAATAGTGGGATTATCATAAAATAAAGTCATGACCTCTCTGAACCCACTTTTATCAAAAACTTCATAAGATTGAACATTATCCAAATATGTGGGATCGAAAGTTGACACTCTTCCAAACCCACTTTCAGTATTATTGCAAACATTACTATCAATCTCATATTCATCATGGGGCTTAAATAAATTTTCAAGATCATAAGAAGAATCACCCCAATCATGATCATTGCAACAAGTAGTAGACATAACAAAATTAGCATCCCAAGCTTAGGGTTTTGCATATTATTAGAAAAATTGACATTAATAGATTTTATAGTAACATCATTGCAATCATGCTTTTCATTCAAGGAGCTATCGTGAATCACATTATAATTTTCTTCTTTCAACACTTCATCACAATTTTCAGATTCACGAATTTCAAGCAAAACCTCATAAAGATAATCTAGTGCACTCAAATCACTAGCAATTGGTTCATCATAATTGGATCTTTTAAAAAGATTAGCAAGAGGATGAGGATCCATAACAATATATATTTAGCAAGCAAAGATGCAAGCTAATAGAAGGCACATGGTAACACGAGCAAACAGAAGGACGAACGGAAGAAGGGCGAAGGAAAAGGCAAATATTTTCGAAAATCGTTTTAGAAGTGGGGAGAGGAAAATGAGAGGCGAATGGCAAATAATGTAATGCGAGGGAGAAGAGTTTATGATGGGTACTTGGTATGTGTTGACTTGGCGTAGATCTCCCCGGCAACGGCGCCAGAAATCCTTCTTGCTACCTCTTGAGCATGCGTTGGTTTTCCCTTGAAGAGGAAAGGGTGATGTAGCAAAGTAGCGTAAGTATTTCCCTCAGTTTTTGAGAACCAAGGTATTAATCCAGTAGGAGACAATGCACAAGTCACCTAGTACCTGCACAAACAATCAAGAACCTTGCAACCAACGTGATAAAGTGGTTGTCAATCCCTTCACGGCCACTTGCAAAAGTGAGATCTGATAGAGATAGTAAAATATATTTTTTTTGTATTTTTCTTGTATAGATTGGAAAGTAAAGATTGCAAAATATTAAACGAGATGCGATGTAAATAAAAGAGATGCAATATAATAAGAACGAGACCCGGGGGCCATAGGTTTCACTAGTGGCTTCTCTCAAGATAGCATGTATTATGATGGGTGAACAAATTACTGTCGAGCAATTGATAGAGAAGTGCATAGTTATGAAGATATCTAAGGCAATGATCATGAATATAGGCATCATGTCCGTGTCAATTGATAGAGAAGCCCTTCATGATCGATTCCCCCTTCGGCAGATCGCCGTAAAAGGCCCCCAGATGGGATCTCACGGGTACAGAAGGTTGCGGCGGTGGAAAAGTGGTTTCGTGGCTCTCTGTGATCGATCTAGGGTATAATAGTATATATAGACAGAAGAAGTACGTCGGTGGAGCTACGAGGGGCCCACGAGGGTGGGGGCGTGCCTACCCCCTTGGGCGCACCCTCCTGCCTCGTGGCCGCTTCATGGTGTTCCAGACTTCAATTCCAAGTCTTCTGGTTTGCTTTCGGTCCAAGAAAGATCATCACAAAGGTTTCGTTTCGTTTGGACTCCATTTGGTATTCCTTATCTACGAAAATCTAAAATTGGCAAAAAAAAGAGAAACTGGCACTAGGCCTCTGGTTAATAGGTTAATCCCAAAAATAATATAAAAGAGCACATTAAAGCCCATTAAACATCCTAAACAGATAATATAATAGCATGGAACAATCAAAAATTATAGATACATTGGACACGTATCATGGTTGGTGGGGCGTGGGGCTGCGCAAAGAGCGGTTCTAGAAGATTAACACGGGGGGATTTTTACCCAGGTTCGGGCCGCAAACGTTCCGTAAAACCCTAGTCCTGCTTTATGCCCATTTCAAAATGCGGTCAAAATGGCGGGCATGACCGTTCCTAGCTAGTGGTTGAATCCTGAAAAACATTTGATATTTCTCTAATTAAATAGATACTTATGTACCAATAAAATATTTTTGTAAAAAATAAAGAGCAAACTATGAGGCAGCTGCAGTTCAAATTTCACCCGCTTCCTGCCAAATCGGCAGAAATTTGTCTTTTTCACCAGAGGTGGATCAATACTTTTGACACCCAAACAATTGGTCAATAGTGCATTAAACATGGCCTAATATTTTGTAAAATTGATTTGGTCCAATTTTGCAACAAATATATGGTAGGTCCGTCACAAAATTTTGGGCATTCAAAAAATGGAAAATGATTTTTTCATTCAAAGAAAAAGAGAACTCCCTTAGGCAATATTGTTTGCTGTTCCAACATGCACCCTTGCGCACAATATGAGATCATTTGAACAAACTATGCCATGAACGTGGCCATAAGACTGATCATTTTGGCTTGAAAGTCAAGAATGTTCGCGCATGATAGCTCATTTTTAAGAACACTTTTTTTAAATAATTACCGTATTACAAGTTTATTATTTTTCCTGGTAACTTGGTCACATATAATGGCACAATGCGAAGGATTTCCAATTTTTTGATTTTTTTGAATTTTTTATGGCCATTTCAAAATGTGGTCAAAACAACGGGCATGACCGTTCCTAGCTAGTAGTTGAATCTTGGAAAATTTTTGGTATTTCTCTGATTAAATAGATACTTATGTACCTAGAAATGATTTTTGGAAATAATAAAGAGGAAAGTATGAGGTAACTGTAGTTCAAATTTGACCCACTTCCAACTGAATCGGCGAAAATTTGTCTTTTTCACCAGAGGTGGATCAATACATTTGACACCCAACCATTTGGTCAATTGTGCATTAAACATGGCCAATATTTTATAAAATTGATTTGGTCCAATTTTACAACAAATATATGGTAGTTCCTTCAAAAAAACTTATTTTGGGCATTCAAAACATGGAAAATGAATTTTTCGTCCAAAGAAAATGAAAACTCCCTTTGGCAATATTGTTTGCCATTCCAAGATGCACCCTTGCGCACAATATGAGATCATTTGAACAAACTATGCCATGAACGTCGCCATAAGACTGATCATTTTAGCTTGAAAGTCAAGAATGCTCGCGCATGATAGCTCATTTTTAAGAACACTTTTAAAAATATTTACCATATTACAAGTTTATTATTTTTCCTGGTAACTTTGTCACATATAATGGCACAATGCGAAGGATTTCCAATTTTTTGATTTTTTTGAATTTTTGATGCCCATTTCAAAATGTGGTCAAAACAGCGGGCATGACCGCTCCTAGCTAGTGGCTGAATCTTGGAAAAGTTTTGGTGTTTCTCTGATTAAATAGATACTTATGTACCTAGAAATGATTTTTGAAAAAATAAAGAGGAAAGTATGAGGTAACTTCAGTTCAAATTTGACCCGCTTCCAATTGAATCGGCGGAAATTTGTCTTTTTCACCAGAGGTGGATCAATACATTTGACACCCAACTATTTTGTCAATTGTGCATTGAACATGGCCTAATATTTTATAAAATTAATTTGGTCTAATTTTGCAACAAATATATGGTAGGTCCTTCACAGAAAAAACTTATTTTGGGCATTCGAAAAATGAAAAATGAATTTTTCGTTCAAAGAAAATGAAAACTCCCTTAGGCAATATTGTTTGCCATTCCAAGATGCACCCTTGTGCACAATATGAGATCATTTTAACAAACTATGCCATGAACGTGGTCATACGATTGTGTCGATGGAAACGACACCTATGGAATCACTGGGATCCCTTCTACGGTTGGCGGGCGTGGGGTTGTGCAAAGAAAGGGTCTAGTAGCCAGCACAAAGATCGTTTACCCAGGTTCGGGCCGCAAGGATGCGTAATGCCCTAGTCCTGCTTTGGTGTATATTTGAGTGTTCTTGAGCTTCCGAGCTAGCTGCGATGCATGCGTAGTCCAAAAGATCCGAATCCTTCTCCAGTACGCCACGGGCCTCCTTTTGTAGTCAAAAAGGGGTTGCCACAGTGGCACACAGGAGGTGGAAAGGTAAATAGTGTACAAGCTTATCCCTTCTCATTATGGCACAAGGCGCATTAAATGCGCTCCTTAGGTGTCTCGTTGCTTTATTGGGGATGGCAACGAGGCCCGTCCCGTTCGTCATCATTCCGCCTTGCTCCGACAAGTGTCCAGGCCAACGAGGCATGCAGCGCCACATAAACTGGCAAGCTGTTGAGATGGCGTGGTGGTAGGGTCTTCACGAAGATCTGCTTGCCACCACGTAGGTGCTTGACTAGCTGGATTAGCATCCACGTACTGCCACGTGGGTACTAGCCTCAGTTGGTGGGTTGGCCGCTGAGCTGGGGCGGTGACGGGGCGGCAAGGTCTTGTCGTGGTCCCGTGTATATTCCCGGCAAGGGTCTTGCCGGGGTCTTGTGATTTCCCTTGGCTAGATTCTTGCCGGGGCCATGCGGGTGTTTTTGGCAAGGAGCCTTGTCGGGGCCTCGGGGGCATCCTCGGCAAGGGGCATGCGATTGTCTTGTCTTCTGGTCATCGTCTAGTCTTGTGGGCTCTTTGTCCTCACAAAGATTTCTATGTCACCATGGAGGTGCCTCCCGAGACTTGATTCCAATGTGGTTGATGGTATTGGAACCCTTAGGCTCAAGGGTGGTGTGCTCTGCTGGCGTTGGGCAAGCTGCCTCGGCAAGGCTCTTGCCGGGGCTGCTGAGGCCGCCCCGGCAAGGGTCTTGCCGGGGGAGTCCACCTTTCCCTCTTGCTCTTTGTGTCTCTGGTCTTGGCGTTGTTCTGGTTGTCTTGTGCTTTTGATTCCTCTGCCCAGCTAGGTATGGCTGCAGGCGCGACTCTAACTATCCGCGCACAAGTAAAGGGGTACAAAAGATAGCCCCTACTTTTGTGCACCGACAGGAGCCCCCGGGCCAGGGCCATACATAAGCATGACGCGTTGTTGGGCTAGGCCCAAAACGGTGTGCGAGCATGCGGGGCCGAGTTTTACTGTGGTAATTCCCTCGTCCGCCGTGCTTTCCCACGACCCGTGTTGAATGCGTGACATGGGTGTCGTGCGTGGAATAACCGCATCATGCCTGTGTCATCCGTGGTGAACAGTAAAGAGGTGGCTTGCGTGTTCTTCGAAACGGCGGAGCCGCCACTGATTTACTTTCTCCACCTTGGAACCGTCATTCCACGTTTCCCACTATGCGTGCTCCTTACGCCACGTACCACGCATGCACGGTGTGGGGTAGGTGACAAACGCATGGAATATGGAAAGGCGTGCGGGGGTCGATACTCATGTGCCTTCGATTGGGTGGGGACGGCGGTCGATGGCCTCGCTTGCTACTACTTTAATGAGCCGGATTTGAGCAGGCTCTTCAGGGGCGTAGAGCTAGTCTTTCGGCCTGTAGGACCGAAAGTATGTCTAGAGGGGGGGGGTGATTAGACTACTTGACCAAATAAAAACTTAACCTTTTCCCAATTTTAGTTCTTGGCAGATTTTAGCTATTCTAGGACAAGTCAAGCAATCATCACACAATTCAAGCAAGCATGCAAAGAGTTTATGGGCAGCGGAAAGTAAAGCATGCAACTTACGAGAATGTAAAGGGAAGGGTTTGGAGAGTTCAAACGCTATTGGAGACACGGATGTTTTTCCTGTGGTTCGGATAGGTGGTGCTATCCTACATCCACGTTGATGGAGACTTCAACCAACGAAGGGTAACGGTTGCGCGAGTCCACACAGGGCTCCACCCAAGGGCAATGGTTGCGCGAGTCCATGAAGGGCTCCACCCACGAAGGGTCCACGAAGAAGCAACCACCCACAAAGGGTCCACGAAGAAGCAACCTTGTCTATCCCACCATGGCCATCGCCCACGAAGGACTTGCCTCACTAGCGGTAGATCTTCACGAAGTAGGCGATCTCCTTGCCCTTACAAACTCCTTGGTTCAACTCGACAATCTTGTCGGAGGCTCCCAAGTGACACCTAGCCAATCTAGGAGACACCACTCTCCAAGAAGTAACAAATGGTGTGTAGGTAATGAACTCCTTGCTCTTGTGCTTCAAATGATAGTCTCCCTAACACTCAACTCTCTCTCATAGGATTTGGATTTGGTGGAAAGAAGATTTGAGTGGAAAGCAACTTGGGAAGGCTAGAGATCAAGATTCATATGGTAGGAATGGAATGTCTTGGTCTCAACACATGAGTAGGTGGTTCTCTCTTAGAACAAATGAGTTGGAATGATGTGTGTGTTCTGATGGCTCTCTCACTGAATGAGAAAGAGGTGGAGGGTTATAAATAGCCTCCACACAAAATCGAACCATTACACACAATTTACCAATCTCGGTGGGACCAAATCAGAAAACTCGGTCTGACCGAAATAGTAAAGCTAGTGACCGTTAGGAATTTCGGTGGGACTGACATGCAACTCGGTAGGATCGATTCGGTTAGGGTTTGGGCATAACGTAATCTCGGTGAGACCGATCACACAAACTCGGTGAGACCGAATTTGGTAATTAGCTAACCAGAGAGTTGGTCAGGAAAACTCGGTGGGACCGATTTGCTCTTTCGGTGAGACCGAGTGGAACTCGGTGAGACAGAAAAGTTACAAAGGGGAAACACTGAGTTTACATTGCAATCTCGGTGGGACCGATTAGCTCTTTCGGTGGGACCGAAAAGTTACGTAAGGGAAACAGAGAGTTTGCAACCCCATCTCGGTGGGACCGAGATCCTTATCGGTAGAACCGAATTGCTAGGGTTTGGCAGTGGCTAATGACAAGTGAAACTCGGTGGCGCCGGATAGGAAGAATCGGTAGGACCGAGTTTGGCTTAGAGTTTTGGTCATATGTGGATATGGGAAAGTAGTTGAGGGTTTTGGAGCGTATCACTAAGCACATGAAGCAAGAGGCTCATTAAGCAACACCTCATCCCTCCTTAATAGTATTGGCTTTTCCTATGGACTCAATGTGATCTTGGATCACTAAAATATAAAATGAAGAGTCTTGAGCTTTTGAGCTTGAGCCAATCCATTGTCCTTAGCATTTTGAGGGTTCCACTTTCACATCCATGCCATGCCAATCATTGAGCTTTCCTAAAATAATTATCTTGGAATAGTATTAGCTCAATGAGCTATATGTTGTTATGAATTACCAAAACAACCTAGGGATAGTTGCACTTTCAATCTCCCCCTTTTTGGTAATTGATGACAACATATAGATCAAAGCTTCGACAAATGATAATAAGCATGAAATATATCGTTGCTTTGAGAGGTATGTGATAAGTAAGAGCTCCCCCTAAATTTGTGCATATTTAAAATTTGCTTTGGACTGCAAATGCACAAAGAATTAGAATCATGGGTTACTCTTCCATGTCACATACATCTTGGTGGAGCGCTCAAAAAAATGATAAGATTGAAGTACATGCACTCATCACCAAGAATAGTGAATGATCACAAACGATAGATAGAATGATAATATTTAAGCAAGCATCAAGCAAACATTAAGTGTAGCTTATGATCAAACACATGATCATCGATGTCTCACAGGCATAAGGACGTAGTATCTCACACACAAGCAAACAAAGTTCGAAGAAACCACCAAATAAAACAAGAGAGAATAAAGCAACACTCTCTCTCGAAGCCTATGATCTATACATTTTCTCCCCCTTTGGCAACAAGTTACCAAAAAGTTCCTAGAAAATGCATAGTGCTAAGTCGACGCTCAGGCTTGATCTTCAGGTGGTGGTGGAGTCCGGATCACTCCAAGGACGAAGCCTTCGGTAGACGTGGTCGGAGTGGAAGCTGAAGTGGATGCTGGAGCTGGTGGAACTGAGGCTGTGGCTGGTGCAGATGTTGTAGCTGTGGTGTCAGCAACTGGCAGTGCAGACGACCTCAGACCTCGTGGCACCCTCGCAAACGCATGAGTCGTGGTCCTGCCTCTCCTCTCATTCATGTCCTCCTGGAGCTGCTCCAATATAGACTGAACTTCTGTTACCTTGATGTCCAAGTCATAGAACCTCTGTTCCATGATCCTCTCTAAACTCGCCTGGTTCTGAGTCAGGGTGGCTATACTCTGCTCAATCCGCAGGGTGGACGCAATCAAGTAACTGAGCTGCTCTTGTTTGGTCTTCAAGAAATAGTCAGATGCCTCCGCTTGAGTAGGCATCCTGGCAGCTTTCTCCTTCTTCGCCTTCTCCTTCTGAGCTTGAGCATGGGCAGATGATGGTTCATTCTCTGTCATCACAACTTCATTGTTCTCAAAATCTGGACGGATGTGCAGGTGTTCCTTATCCAACAAATATACGCCCGTGCCCATCTTGGAGTTGATGAGCTCCTGAATCTAAGGGGCATATCCACAGCTCCTCTTCTGATCTGCCGCAGTCCTTTTGATTGTTTCCACTATAAGGCTCATGACTTTGAATTTTTGAGGCACGTCAAAAACATGAAGCAAATTGATCGCGTGACCTCTGATCATCTTGTCATCTCCAGACTTGGGCAGAAGGGTGTGCCTAAGGATCCAGTTGATCGTAGGCAATCCTGAGAGCAGATAATGCACTGAGCCAAGCTTAAACGTGTCAAGTGCTTCATTCGGAATCTCCTTGTACATGTTGGACATGGAGTTGTGGTCCATCTTTTTCTTGGCATAAATTTCCAAGTCATCTGCTTGCTCCTCTGGGGCATTGATCAGCTTCGCCCATTCCTCAACAGTAGAGTGGTACCTCGTACCCTCAGACATCCATGTAATCCTCCCATCTGGATAAAAGTGAGCTGTGGAGTAGAACTGCATGATGAGTTCCTCGTTCCACTTTGTGAGCTTCTGCCCAACAAAGTCCTCTACTCCACACGCCTTAAAGCTGTCCTGAACTCCTGGGTAGTACTCTTCATTATCCTTGATATAGGTCCAGTCGACCCATCTCATGTCACATACAATTGGCTTCTTGTCAAGTAGCACTGTCTCATAGAAATCCTGTTGCCCCTTGCTATGAAACCTGTAGTCCACTGCAGTCCTTCATATGGATCTGCTTCTCTCCATTTCCTGAGCCCTGAGTCTCTCCTTAGCTTCATATCCTCAGCCACAGGATGAGCATCGTTGTGGTCTGGGATCTTGGGCTTGAGCTTCCGAAGGACACTCTCTTCCTCTTCCTCTGCAACAGTCTCAGGCACTGGGGCCTTGTTCTTCTCAGTGGCTGGGATGCTTCTTGTGTTTCTCTTTGGTGCACTTTTAGGCTTAGATGGAGCCTTAGGTGCTTCCTTGGGCTTGGATGTAGCTCCCCCTGACCTTATGGCATCTCCCATAAGTTTGGCTGCCTTGGGCGCTGGTGCAGCTACCTCTTCTTCCTCCTCCTCTTCTACCATGATGGAGGCCTTCCCAAGCACTCTAGCCACAGTCTTCTTCACTCTCTCTTTCCTCTTCTTGCCCTCAGCTGCAACGGGCTCAATGGGAGAAGGCTTCTCAGTTGAGGCTCTAGCCTTTGACATGGGCTGCCTGCCTGCTGGCCTTTTGATTTTCAGGCCTGGCTTTGAGCCTTGAGCTGGCTCAACTCTCTTGGAAGTGGCCTCTTCCTCTACCACATAGTCCTCATCTTCAGAATCTGTGGTTTTCTTCTTCCTTTGTCTCGTGGCAGCTTAGGCAGGTTGCTGGGTGTGCTCCTGCTGCCATCATCTGAGGAACTTGAGGGGCTAGTGCCCTCACTCAGCTGCGCTTGCTGCTCTGACAAGTTTTGGCTGTCACTCTAGTCTGACATGATGCAAACTGACTGCTGACCCTGTGAATAGATTATAGAGGAGATAGAGTGGATCAGCATCAAAAAATGCAGAGATTTTTGCAAAAAGGAATGATTCAAAAACTTAGTTTTAGTTTCCCACTGAAATCATCTCGGATCTACCGAGTTTCAAACTCGGTGACACCGAAGCAGTTTTGGAACCTAAACTAGTGAACTCGGTAGGACCGAGTCACAGTTCGGTGGCACCGAGACTGCTAGGGTTTCACTGAGTTCAAAAATCGGTCACACCGATAAGTAATTCTCGGTCAGACCGAGTCTCACTTGTGCAATGGCATAAGCCAAATCGGTAGGACCGAGTTTTTCAACTCGGTGGGTCCGAGATGGTTTCGACGAAGACCTAAACTTAGAATTTTCGAATCAAACCTAATCTATGAGCGTTTTGACTGGATAGAAGTGTTTCAATCGTGGCAAGAATCAATATGATCACAATGTGCTAGGAATCAGATTGAGGAATAGCACAAAGATCAAGTCCATACCCTAGTTCGGCGGGGACTTGCTACGGCGGCAACGGCGGGGCAGAAATCCCGTTGACGGCGACGGAGACCAGCGACTGGAGGCTGCTGGCGGCGAGAAGATGATCCGGAGACCTCGGGGGCAGAGCAGGCTATCGCGCGGGCGAAGGGGTTCGGAGAAATTTCCAAATTTTGCCCGTGACTATATATAGCCCGACCCTGTCGGTGTGACCGAGTTGAACAACTCGGTGGCACCGAGATTCATAACTGCGTGTAGTTACTGAAACTCGGTGAGACCGAAAGGTTCAAATCGGTTGCACCGAGATCGAAAACCTAGATCAACTTAATGATCTTGGTAGGACCGAAGTGGAGTATCGGTCAGACCGAGAATCATAAAGAGGTTTTGGAAGTTTAAGTCTATGACGAATCGGGGACTCCGAGCGCTCCTCACACAGAGTGGTTCGAATCTGACTTGATCAAATTTTGTGATGTAGCATGAATAGAGTTTGAGACGAGAAAAGCATAGATAGCTAGAGGAGGTTCTTAGGCATTCTTGTCCATCCACTTGGCAAAAAGAAATAAAACCGAACAATCAAAGCAACAAGTGGATGTCCTCGAATGAGTAAAATATGCAATCAGCATGCTCACACAATAAGATGGCAAATGAAATATGTGGCAAGGCATGCACAACCAATTCTAGCATCTATCAAGCAATTTGCGATGACTAGGTCATCTATATATGAGTATATTGACTTAGGAGTCAAGTGAACACTTGATCGTAGGTCATACTCATCGTTTAAGCCCAAGTGGGGTTACCACTTTTACATAAAGCATTGTTTTGTTCACATCTTTAGAGTTGCTTTAGCTCAAGTCTTAGAGTAAAGCTCCCCCTAGATGTGATATCCCCCCTAAGAGGGATGAACTAACCTTGGGTTTTGTCGATGATGACTTCATGTAGATATTGAAGATGTGGATGCTCAACGTTGATGTAGATCTCTTGGAGCTATCCATTTGAGTGAATTGCACTTTCAATACCTACATGGGTTAGTCCCACAAGGAACAAGCAAGGATATCCATAGACATAGAGTGATGCACACAAAAGATGATGTCCATGAAAGCTTTTAAGTTACCTTGTCCCTTGTCTTACCAACAAGAGGGTTTGTGACTCCTTGAACTAGTGCAAGATGTGGAAGTTGATTGCACTTGTTCTTGCCAAAATGATAAGAGTGAAGTATGTTGGCGGAGTCACCCTCAAGAACTCTCTAGTTCTTCTTCTTTTGGATCCACATCATCTTGATGGGAATCCTTGGAGTTGTAGTCGTACTTGATGAAGTGGAACTTGAAGAAGTCTTGAGAATCCACTTGACTAAGGTCTTAGGAGCTTCTTCAAATGCATCAATTTCCTCTTGAAGCTTGTCCTTGCCTTTTTGCTCGTAGTCTTGTGGTGGAAGATCATCTTGAGCTTGTGTCCCCTTGAAAGAAGTATACTTCTCTTGTTGAGGGACAAACTTTGTCTTGGGGTATTGATCTTCTTCCCATTCAACTCCATTGGCATTGAACTTTCGTTCAAAACCAACACCTTGATTCTTCCGGTGCATTCCTTGCTTGCGCACAGTTTCCTCGAATTGCTTACTCCCGACAAGGCTTTTGTACACTCCTTTCTCTATAATTCCCTTCAATAAGCTATTTTCTTGCTCAAGTGTAACTTGGCTAAGAGAATCATTAGTGGAATCAAGAGAACTACTAGAAGCAACAATATTGAATTTAGCATGATCATTGTTACAACTAGAGGAAGAATCTTTCCTGTTAGACTTGACTTGAGGCATGTAAGTGGATAAGAGGAAATGCTTGGCAATGTAAGAAGAACTTTTCTTGCGGAGATCATCATTGATTGCCTTTAAGAACTCATGCTCTTGCTCAAGATTGAGCTTTTCAAAGCGTAGTTTCTCATGAGCTCTTAAAAGTTCTCGATGATCTTCGAAGATAGTGTCATGAGCCAACTTAAGAGTTTTTAGTTCTTTAGTTAGAGCCTCAATCTTCTCCTTATCATTGTCACTCGTTTTATCTTGATTAGCATGATTAATTGGTCTTTCATCATAGTATTCATCACTAGAGTTGTCGCCAAGCAAATCATCACCTAACAAGTCATCTTCATCACTATTGAAATCAACATACTCGGGGTGTGTTACCTTAGGACCTTTGGACATGAAGCATCTTCCAACTCCTTCATTTGGTGAGTCAAATATGTCGTAGGAGTTGGTTGACACAAGTGCTAGACCGGCAACACCTTCATCTTGAGTATCTTCGGAGTTGGAGTGATAACTTCTCTCGGAGTGGCTGTCGGAGTCAGAGCCGGATACCCATTCACCAACATGAGCTTGATGTCTTCGTTTTGTGTAGCTCCTTGATGATTTTTCCCTCCTTTCCGAATCCTTGCTTCTCCGTGAGTATCTTCGTTCATAACGATCATCTCTACTCCTTCTCTCTCTTGGTGGTGATCCTTTGCTTCTTCTTTTTGGAGAATCTTCTCTTCTCTTGTAGGGAGCCGTACACTCATTGGAATAGTGTCCGGGTCTTCCACAATTGTAACAGTTTCGCTCTCGACTAGAAGATGTTTTGTCATTGTAGGACCTTGATTTGGAGCTTCTATCTTTGCTTCTACTCTTGTAGAACTTGTTGAAGTTCTTCACCATTAAGCTCAGTTCTTCATTGAAGTCTTGTTTCTCACTTGATGATGTAGGGGCTTCACATGAGGCTTTATAGGCACCACTTAATTTGTTGTGAAGTTCCTCTTTATCCTTAAGTGACATCTCATGAGCAACAATTCTTCCAATCACCTCCGTTGCCTTGAGATCTTTGTAATTGGGCATCATTTGGATCAATGTGCACACGGTATCATATTTTCCATCCAAGGCTCTTAGGATCTTCTTGATGATGAATTTATCGGTCATCTCTTCACTTCCTAAGCCGGCAATCTCATTTGTGATGAGAGCAAGCCTAGAGTACATTTCAGCGACACCTTCACCATCCTTCATCTTGAACTTGTCAAGTTGGCTTTGAAGCACATCCAACTTGGATTCCTTGACGGAGTCGGTACCTTCGTGCATATCAATCAAAGTGTCCCAAATTTCCTTTGCACTCTCAAGGCGGCTGATTTTGTTGAATTCTTCGGGGCACAATCCGTTGAAGAGAATATCACAAGCTTGCGCATTGTATTGCAACATCTTCAACTCATCCGCGGTAGCTTCATGGTTTGGTTCTCTCCCATCAAAGAAGTCACCTTGCAAACCAACACACACAATAGCCCAAACAGCGGGGTTATGTCCAAGAATATGCATTTTCATTTTATGCTTCCAACTAGCAAAATTAGTACCATCAAAGTAAGGACCTCTACGGTGATAATTTCCCTCGCTAGACGCCATACTCTCCTAGGTTGTGAAACCAAGGCTATGACCACCAAAAGCTATGGAGATCTAGCAAATGGAGACCAAAGCTCTGATACCAGTTGTAGGATCGAAAGTATGTCTAGAGGGGGGTGATTAGACTACTTGACCAAATAAAAACTTAACCTTTTCCCAATTTTAGTTCTTGGCAGATTTTAGCTATTCTAGGACAAGTCAAGCAATCATCACACAATTCAAGCAAGCATGCGAAGAGTTTATGGGAAGCGGAAAGTAAAGCATGCAACTTGCGAGAATGTAAAGGGAAGGGTTTGGAGAGTTCAAACGCTATTGGAGACACGGATGTTTTTCCCGTGGTTCGGATAGGTGGTGCTATCCTACATCCACCTTGATGGAGACTTCAACCCACGAAGGGTAACGGTTGCGCGAGTCCACACAGGGCTCCACCCAAGGGCAATGGTTGTGCGAGTCCACGATGGGCTCCACCCACGAAGGGTCCACGAAGAAGCAACCACCCACAAAGGGTCCACAAAGAAGCAACCTTGTCTATCCCACCGTGGCCATCGCCCACGAAGGACTTGCCTCACTAGCGGTAGATCTTCACGAAGTAGGCGATCTCCTTGCCCTTACAAACTCCTTGGTTCAACTCGACAATCTTGTCGGAGGCTCCCAAGTGACACCTAGCCAATCTAGGAGACACCACTCTCCAATAAGTAACAAATGGTGTGTAGGTAATGAACTCCTTGCTCTTGTGCTTCAAATGATAGTCTCCCCAACACTCAACTCTCTCTCATAGGATTTGGATTTGGTGGAAAGAAGATTTGAGTGGAAAGCAACTTGGGAAGGCTAGAGATCAAGATTCATATGGTAGGAATGGAATGTCTTGGTCTCAACACATGAGTAGGTGGTTCTCTCTCAGAAGAAATGAGTTGGAATGATGTGTGTGTTCTGATGGCTCTCTCACTGAATGAGAAAGAGGTGGAGGGGTATATATAGCCTCCACACAAAATCCAACTGTTACACACAATCTACCAATCTCGGTGGGACCGAATCAGAAAACTCGGTCTGACCGAAATAGTAAAGCTAGTGACCGTTAGGAATTTCGGTGGGACTGACATGCAACTCGGTAGGACCGATTCGGTTAAGGTTTGGGCATAACGTAATCTCGGTGAGACCGATCACACAAACTCGGTGAGACCGAATTTGGTAATTAGCTAACCAGATAGTTGGTCAGGCAAACTCGGTGGGACCGATTTGCTCTTTCGGTGAGACCGAGTGGAACTCGGTGAGACCAAAAAGTTACAAAGGGGAAACACTGAGTTTACATTGCAATCTCGGTGGGACCGATTCGCTCTTTCGGTGGGACCGAAAAGTTACGAAAGGGAAACAGAGAGTTTGCAACCCCATCTTGCTGGGACCGAGATCCTTATCGGTAGAACCGAATTGCTAGGGTTTGGCAATGGCTAATGACAAGTGAAACTCGGTGGCGCCGGATAGGAAGAATCGGTAGGACCGAGTTTGGCTTAGAGTTTTGGTCATATGTGGATATGGGAAAGTAGTTGAGGGTTTTGGAGCGTATCACTAAGCACATGAAGCAAGAGGCTCATTAAGCAACACCTCATCCCTCCTTAATAGTATTGGCTTTTCCTATGGACTCAATGTGATCTTGGATCACTAAAATATAAAATGAAGAGTCTTGAGCTTTTGAGCTTGAGCCAATCCATTGTCCTTAGCATTTTGAGGGTTCCGCTTTCACATCCATGCCATGCCAATCATTGAGCTTTCTTGAAATAATTATCTTGGAATAGTATTAGCTCAATGAGCTATATGTTGTTATGAATTACCAAAACCACCTAGGGATAGTTGCACTTTCACGGCCTCCCCTCCCCAACTATAAAAAGGGAACTCAGGGGGTAGGAGGAAGAGCATCTCCCTGCGTCCACCATTTGTCTCCATCCCCACCCACGATCATGGCGAGGGGGCGTGGTCGCGGCCGTTCTTCGGTGGAGGCGAACAGGTCCTCCTCCTGCCAGAGGGCTGCGGCGGTGAAGGAAGAGCCAGATGCCCGGGGTGACAGCCATGCTCGAGGCGGGCCCGCTGGACGGGGCCGCGGTCGGCGAGGCAATCGAGGCAGATGCGCCTGTGGAAGGGGGATGCCTGCGTCATCTCCGTCTCCGTCGCCATCTCCTCCACCAACTCCTCCGGCTTTGCCGAGTGGCCATGTCGGGGACTCGGCGCTCGAGTTTATCCTGCAGCTGCATGGGCCACTGCGCCGCCGCCTTCGTCTTCCCCGGGCGTTCGCGAGCAGGTTGGAGATGGACCAGCCATCGCGGCTGAGGCTTCACATGAAGGGGTGTTGCCATCGCGACATGTGGGTGAACACATGGATCCCCGCCCCTCATGTGATGCTCCTTCACCGGGGCTGGAAAACCTTTGCACTTGCCCATTGCTTAATGGATGGGCACGTCCTCTGCTTCAAGCTAGCGGAGAGCGATTTGCTCTCCGTCAAGGTCTTTGGGCGCTCGGGACACAGGCTAGGTTGCTGTGCGGAGAGCTCGACTGATGGCGAAAGGTCCTCTTCGGGCGAGAGTGACGAGGAGGACAATGACAACGACGACGAGGGTAGTGGGCGGGAGGATGACGGGTCTGACTAGGCGTCTGGCACACCGTTCCTGGGCGACGCCGGCAGCACCATCATCTGCATCGCCAGCTCCTTGAACTTCTCGGGGTCATCTCCTTGGGCGGCTGGCGTTGGAGGGACGGGGAAGACAAAGAAGGTGGGTGGCGGGCCGTCAAGTCGGAGTATGATGGCCTCGATGCCTTCATCGCGTATTGCCGGGCCGCTGCCTCATCTTTCGGCTCTTCCTCCGGCACCATCACCACCGGCCTCCTTCCGGACGATCCTCGACACGTTCTCTTGGCGTATTCTACTGCTCGTACATTGCCTAGGCATTCCTTTTGCCCTTCCGCCACCTTGTTCCGTTTCCTAAGGATAGGGATAAGAATGGAATTACGGGCATCTTATCTCTTTTTAGTTTTTAAGCCTACTGGCCTTTGTAAGATTTAAATCTTGCAACCCCCTTGCTCATGTATGCATTCCATACGAATTGTACTTGTTAGACACGTATTAATGAGGAGAAGTGTGTTTGCCGGGCTTTGTTTGCGCATGGGAGAGGTCCACACCAAGGAACGAGTCCTCATTATCTTAAGATAAACACTATACCCCGGCAACAGGCCTTGCCGTCTTTCTGCTCTATAGCTCGGCTACACTCACGCCCTTGCCAGAGGTAGGGGCCGAGTACGATTAGGCCCTTCGCTCGTCCCCTTCCCACCGCACTACAACCAAGTTCTTGCCCAAATTAAGTTTTTCGGACATGGGATAGGGGGAGCAAGGTGGTATGAGAGCGAGCGAAGTCTCGTCCGTTCAAGTTTCATACGGAGGCACAGGGTGGGGAAAAAGAACTTATCTGATGTCGCAACCCCCGGCAACCTTGGCTTGCCATGATCGGATCCTTAGACCTGCCGCCCCCGGCAACCTTGGCTTGTCAGGGTCGGGGCGTCGGCATGTTCTCTTTCTTCCAAAATAGCACAACAGAAATGTCCAACCACCCTGCGAACCAAAAAGGACGGGAAGGAACAGAGAGATGCATACTCGACCTCTATGCTATGAGTTAGTCGCCGCCAACCACTATCAAACCTAACACAGAGAGAGACTCAACCGAGCATGCATGATAAAACATAGGGCGCCAGCGCTTCATTTATTTATGCTCGGGGTCTGCGCCTGGCTTTGTACAAAGGGTTACATGCCTTGCCGGCAAGGCTTGTACAAAAGGTGGTTTGCCAGGTAGCCCGACAACCATGCCTTATGGGTAAAACTTGCGAATATGTTTGATGTTCTAGGAGTTGCTCACTGGAATACCATCTTCGTTCTCCAAGCGGACTGCGCCAGTCCTAGTGACTCATATTACCCGATAAGGGCCTTCCCACATTGGCGTCAGCTTGTTGGAATTCTCGGCCGACTGAACGTGCCAACGAACAAGGTCGCCTTCCTCAAAGCTTCGGGCATGAACCTTGCGGCTATGATAGCGGTGCAATGCTTGCTGGTAGTGTGCAGCTCGCACAGCCGCCCGAAGATGATCTTCCTCAAGGAGCGTTGCGTCATCTTGCTCCAACCACGCTTGCTCAAGCTCATCATAAGCGAGCACTCAAGGTGACCCGTGCGTGAGTTCCGTGGGGAGAACTGCTTCTACCCCGTAAACGTGGGGAAAAGGGGTCTGGCCGGTGGCTCGATTTGGTGTCGTTCTGATTGACAAAAGAACCACTGGCCATTCATCAATCCAGCACCGTCCGCACTTGCGTAGCATGTGAAATGTTCTTGTCTGGAGGCCTCATAGTACTTCAGCATTCGCCCTCTCAGCCTGGCCGTTGCTTCGTGGGTGTGCAACAGAAGCAAAACAGACCTTGCTGCCGAGGTACTGGATGTACTGCATGAAGGTGCGGCTCGTGAACTGCGTGCCGTTGTCGGTGATAACTCTATTTGGCACACCAAAACGGCAGACTAGTCCCTTGAAGAACTTGACGGCTGACCGTGCTGTCACCTTTCTCACTACCTCCACCTCCGGCCACTTTGTGAACTTGTCTATTGCGACGTACAAGTACTCAAAGCCACCAACAGCACGGGGAAAGGGGCCCAGTATGTCGAGCCCCCACATCGAGAATGGCCAGGAAAGAGGGATTGTCTGGAGAGCTTGAGCTGGTTGATGATGCTTCTTTCAATGGAACTTGCATGCTTCACACTTGGTTACTAAGGTCGTTGCATCCTGGAGGGCAGTGGGCCAGAAGAAACCTTTCCGGAATGCCTTGCCGGCAAGGGCCCTTGACCCTATGTGGGAGCCACATATGCCTCCGTGGATCTCTGCCAACAACTCCAGTCCTTCCTCCCGGGGAATGCACTTCAATTTCACACCGTTCGGCCTTTTTCTCTATAGAATGTCGTCGACGAACTGATACATGGCAGATTGATGGGCTACTTCCTCTGCCTCTTCCTGCTACTCAGGAAGTTCCCCTGTTTGGAGGAATCAGACGATATGGTGTGCCCATGCCGGAGCCTGAGGCTCAAAGACAAGGGCTAAAGGCGTTTCCTCTACCATGGGAGTGGCTGTCTCTACGGCCAGGGCTTGACGTCCTGCTGGAGTCTGTTGCCCCATGGAAGGCCCAGTGTCCACGGCAACGTCTTTGCCGGCGGCTCCTGGGAGATCGGCAGGAAAGTACTTGCCAGGGCCTGATTTCCTTCGCTTGTTCTGCCCTGTCGATGGTTCTAATAGATGGTTGAGTTAATCGAAGCACAAAAGTACCTGGTTCCACAGGCAATTGGAAGGCAGCACGTTTCGACAAGTAGTCGGTGAAGCCGTTCCCCACTAGGGAACATGCTCCGCTTGTATACCGTCAAAACGCTCTTCCAGTTTCCTCACTTCATCTATGTAGGCCTACATCAATGGGCTTTGATAATCTTTGTTAACTTGCTTGAAGACAAGTTGTGAATCACCCATGACGATGATCTTCTTGATTCCGAGGTCTACAGTGATCCTGAGACCGGCAAGTAATCCCTCGTATTCACCAGTGTTGTTTGTTGTCATCTCCCTGGGAAAGTACATCTGGACTACACACTTGATGTGCTCTCCGGTGGGTGTGACGAGCAGCACACCTGCACCAGTGCCTTGCAGCGAGAAAGCCCCGTCAAAGTACATAATCCAGTCGTGACTTGTTTCCTTGTCAGGGAGAGCGGTCTCCTAAATCTCTTCATCACGCATTGAGGTCCATTCCGCAATGAACTCCGCCAGGACTCTACTCTGAATTGTCGAAGTTCTTTCAAACTTCAAACCAAAGCTTGACAGCTCCAAAGCCCATTCCACAATCCTCCCGGTTGCGTCTGGGTTATGCAATATCCTTTGCAATGGGAAGCGGGTGACGACGGTGATTTAGTGTGCTTGGAAGTAATGATGTAGCTTCCTTGAGGCCATAAGGAGGCCGAAGAGCAATTTCTGCACACCGGAGTACCTTGACCGAGCCCCCTTCAAGAGGGAGCTGACAAAGTAAACTGGGAGCTGCATCATCTTCTTCTTCTGCACTATTTCATTCGATTACGTCGCTTCTGCTTCGCCAACGCCAGACTCTGCCGGGGGCCTTGCCTTACCGGCACCAGGCCCTGCCGAGGGGAGCTCCGGTTTGCCATCCGCCAGCTCTGCTGTTGCCATTGCCTCTTCGTCGACCTCCCTCTGTGCCACTAGCATGCCGCTGACCACTTGGTTCGTTGCCGCTAGATATAGCAGCAACGGTTCTTGTGGTTTAGGCGCAACTAGTATTAGCGTAAAGGAGAGGTACTTCTCCAAATCCTGCAGGGCCGCCTAGGCCTCTGGGGTCCATTCCATTGGGCCCACCTTTTTCATGATTTTGAAAAAGGGAAGGGCACGTTCAACACTCTTGGAGATGAATCTGCTCATGGCGGCAATGCAGCCAGTGAGCCGACGTACATCCTTGATCTGCCTAGGTGCCTCGATCTGCTCAATGGCCTTGATCTTGTCTGGATTTGCCTCGATCCCACGCTATAACACAAAGAACCCGAGAAGTTTGCCAGACGGAATGCCGAAGACACACACAGGGGGTGATGAATGTTGTCTTCTCTTCATCTTCTCTCGCCATGAAGATCTGGTGGTATCCTGAGTAGGCATCAAGGAACAATAACAAGTCGCACCCGGCCGTGGAGTCAACAATCTGGTCAATGAGTGGCAACGGGAAAGAGTCCTTTGGACAGGCCTTATTGATATATGTGTAATCAATACACAACCTCCACTTCCCATTTTCCTTGCGCACAACCACCAGATTGTCCAAACATGTCGGAAGAAGTACTCCCCTCACCAAGCCTGCCGCTTCTAACTTCCTGATCTCCTCCGTGATGAACTCCTGCCATTCTAGAGCTTGCTTCCTGACCTTCTTCTTGACGGGTTGCGCATGACAACAGACAACAAGATGGTGCTCAATCACCTCCCTGAGAACGCCAGGGATGTCGGATGCTTGCCATGCAAACAAATCGACATTCGCCCGCAGGAAGGTGATGAGCGCGCCTTCCTATTTGCTGTCAAGGGAGGAGCTTATGGTGAAGGCCCCTCCCGTGCCATCCTCCATGACGGACACCTTCTTGGTCTCTGCTGGTGCAGCTCTGAATTTCTTGCTCTTGCTAGTGGAGCCATCTAGCACGTCCTCGATGGGAGCACAACACTCCGAAGAGGTGCGCTTGCCGGAGTGGTTGCGAGAGGTCTTACCGGTCTTCTTCCCTCCCGTGGCTTCGGCGGCAGGAGCAAGTGCCTTGGTGGCATTCACTAAAACTGCCTCCCGGTAGAGTTGGTCAGCGCAAATCAGCTCATCCTTCTCATCGGAGGGGACGGTGATGATAGTCATCGGCCCAGGCATCTTCAGCGTATTGTAGGCGTAATGTGAGGCCGCCATGAACTTAGCTAGTGTCGGGCGGCCGATGATCTCATTGTACGGCAAGGGGATCTCGGCTACATCGAAAAAAATCCTCTCTGTCCTGTAGTTTAACTCGCCTCCAAATGTCACGGGCAGCGTGATCTTACCCTTCGGCTGACTCCTTCCCGGGTTGACCCTTGAAATGTGCCCGTCTCTTCGAGGTCTCCATCAGGAATCTGCAGCCTTTTGATCACAACAGGCAAGATCAAGTTCAGACCGGCCCCTGTCAACTAGCATTTTTTTCACCATGAGGTTGCATATTGTTGGCGAAACCAACAATGGCAAACACCCGACCGTAGTTGTGCGATCAGGGTGGTCCTCGGTGTCAAAAATGATAGGTGTGCTGGACCACTTTAGTGGCTTTCGAGCATCAAATGATGGTTCCGCAGCTATGATCTCACGTGCCCACTGCTTGAGCTGGCGGGGAGAGGTGTGTAGCGTGGCACCACCATGGACGCACATGGCCTCCGTAGCCTTCTGGAACTCATGCTCACTGGACTCGTCGTCCTCGTCATGACCGTCGTCTTCCTGCTTCTTGTCGCGGCCCCGGGCGGGCCTCTCTTGCTGGTTATCCTTGCCGCGGCAACCTCCTTGGCCACCACACTTCTTGCTGGATCCTTCGGCACCATCCTGGCCCTTCTCCTTGTCCCGCCTCTCATACTGAGGTTTTTGCTTCTCAGCAAGCAGCTCAACTTGTCGGCAATTCTGGAGGTCGTGGCCCTTGGTGTGGTGGATCTTGCAGTACTGCTTGTCGGAGCCTCCTGGCTTGTCGGCAGCCGCCAAGGCCCGGCAAGCGGCACACCCGGTAATTTCCTTGCCAGGGTCGTCTGCCTTGGCCTTCTTGGCAGCGCCGGTGTCCTCGGATCCCTCGACGGCAAGCATGGTCTTGCCCTTGCGCTTCCTGCTGCGGCGTCTGCCTTTTGATAATCCACAAGTATAGGGTATCAATTGTAGCCTCTTTTGATAAGTAAGAGTGTCAAACCCAACGAGGAGCTAAAGGTAGAACAAATATTCCCTCAAGTTCTATCGACTACCGATACAACTCTACGCACGCTTAACATTCGATTTACCTAGAACAAGTATGAAACTAGAAGTACTTTGTAAGTGTTTTTGGATATGTTTGTAAGATAATAAAGAGTGCGTAAATAAAAAGTAGGGGCTGTTTAGATAAATACACAACTAAGTTAGTTTTAGTAGAGAGTTTGTTGTCACACAAGAAAGTTATTTGTCCCTAGGCAATCGATAACTAGACCGGCAATCATTATTGCAATTTTATTTGAGGGAGAGGCATAAGATAACATACTTTCTCTTCTTCGATCATATGCACTTATGATTGGAACTCTAGCAAGCATCCTCAACTACTAAAGATCATTAAGGTAAAACCCAACCATAGCATTATAAGGCATCAAGTCCTATTTATTCCCATGCACAAACAACCTACTTACTCGGTTCTGTGTTTCTATCACTCACGCCACCCATCATAAGCAAATCATGAACATATTGCAAACCCTACAGCGGGGATCCCTCATGCTTGTGCGACACGAAGAGCACCATAGGACAGCACCAATAATAAAACATGCAACTCAAACCAATCACGATCATCAATTAACCCATAGGACAAAACGGATCTACTCAAACATCATTGGATAGCCATACATCATTGGGAAATAATATATACTGTTGAGCACCATGTTTAAGTACATATTACAGAGGGTAAAAGAGGGGTTCACCGCTGCATAGAGGGGGGGGCGAAGAGTTGGTGATGATGGCGGTGAAGTTGTTGGTGTAGATTGTGGTGATGATGATGGCCCCGACGGTGTTCCGGCACCACCGGAAGAGAGGGGGAGAGAGCGCCCCTTCTTCTTCCTCCTCTTCCTTGACCTTCTCCCTAGATGGGAGAAGGGTTTCCCCTCTGGTCCATGGCAGCGGAGGGGTGAGAGCCCCTCAGAGATTGGATCTATCTTTCTATCTCTCTCTGTTTCTGCATTCCAGATTCTGGCCTTTCACCGTTTCTTAAATTCCCGGAGATCCTTAACATCAATTGGGCTGAATTTTGGACACAATCTCTATCCAGATATGAGCTTTCTTGCGGCGAAAGAAGGGCATCAACCGCCTTACGGGGTAGCCACGAGGAAGACAATCAATAAATACCTCATGCTCGAACTTCGTTACATAAAGGTTCACCATACATGCATGCTACGGGAATCACAAACTTCAACGCAAGTATTTATACAATCCACAACTACCCGCTAGCATGACTCTAATATCACCATCTTTATATCGCAAAACTATTGCATTGAATCAAACATATCATATTCAGTGATCTACAATTTTTCTGTAGGATTTCATGACTAACCATGTGAATGACCAATTCCTATCATCTCTCTAAATAGATATAAGTGAAGCAAGATAGTTTAATTATTTCTCCAAAATATATGTCCACGCTCTAACAAATATAAGTGAAGAAAAAGAGCATTCTACAAATGGCGGTTTTGTAAGTGAAGAGAAACAGGCAATCCAAACTTCAAATGATATATGTGAAGCACATGAAGCATTCTATAAAGCCATACTCAAAAGATATAAATGAAGTTCAATGAGAATTCTATAAACCAACCATGGACTATCTCATACCAGCATGGTGCATAAAATAAAAGTGAAAACTAAATGCAAAAGACGCTCCAAGATTTATGCATATCAAGTGACGAATAAAAATATAGCTCCAAGTAAAATTACCGATGATTGTTAGAAGAAAGAGGGGATGCCTTCCGGGGCATCCCCAAGCTTGGTTGCTTGGGATTCCTTGAATATTTCCTTGGGGTTCCTCGGGCATCCCCAAGCTTAGGCTCTTGCCACTCCTTATTCCTTCATCCATCATGATCTCTCCCAAAACTTGAAAACTTCAATCACACAAAACTCAACAAAAATCTCTGTAAGATCCGTTAGTATAATAAAGCAAATCACTACTCTAAGTACTGTTGCAAACCAATTCATATTTTGTTTTTGAATTGTAAATACTTTAATATAACTTTTTCATGGCTTAATCCACTGATAGAATTGATAGTTTCATCAAAACCAGCAAACTATGCATGAAAACAGAATCTGTCTTAACCAGGATAGTCTGTAGTAATCTGAACATTCACCATATCTCTGTTACTCCCAAAATTCTTCCAAAATTAGAAAAAAATAAAAAATTTGTATAGAAAGACAGTGCAAAAAGTTCCAGAACCGTTTGACGTTCCAATAAAAAATATAAAATCGTGCACTACAGCCAAAGTTTCTCTTCTGCACCGCACAAACCAACAAGCAATGTAAACATCCTAAAGGAAAATCTTGGGACATTATTTTAATAATACAATGGAATTGTACAAGGGGATAATTATTTTTGTTGAAAGTTTTCTGTAATCAAGATTCACCAAGTTTCCGTGAGCATGAACAAAGTTCAAGGAGCTCCACCACTTCAAAAATGCTTGTCTCTCTCACTTTCACTTTCCTTTTTGAAAAGTTTTGGGTTCCCCTCTTTAATTTTTTTGTTTTTAAACTATATAAAAGCACTCAAAAGAAATAAATGACTCTCTAAAACTTCCGGGTTGTCTCCCAGGCAGCGCTTTCTTTAAAGCCATTAAGCTAGGCATAAGGTGCTCAAGTAATGAATCCACCCGGATCCCAAGGTATATCAAAGCCAATTTTAATTAAGAATGATTTGTGATTTAGTAGTGAGCACAAAGTAACATATATCATGCAACAACGAAGTTTAACTCTCTTCCTGTGCATCGGCATGTCATAAAAGAACAATTCATGCACACATAGTATAAACAGTTTCTTGCAATTTTATCATATTGGAAACATGGAGAGGCGGAGATGTAGTTCCTCTCTCATAATAATTGCAAGTAGGAGCAGCAACCACATGCATACTATATATATCAAAATCATCATGTGTAGTAGTGAAAAACAACCCAACAATATAATCCTTAATAAGGGCAAACTTCTTAGATATAGTGTAGTCGGGAGAATTCAAATAGAAAATAGGACTATCATGCGTGGGTGCAATAGCAACATTTTCATGTTTAACATAAGGAAATATAGCAAGTTCATCTCCATAAGCATAATTCATATTGGCATCTTGGCCACAAGCATAGCAAGCATCATCAAAAAGGGATATTTCAAAAGAATCAACGGGATCATAACAATCATCATAGCAATCATCCTTCGATAAGCACGAAGGGAAATTAAACAATGTATGAGTTGAAGAGATACTCTCATAAGAAGGTGGGCATGGGTAGCTAATACGCTCTTCCTCCTTTTGTTCTTCGCTCTCCTCATCATATTTTTCATCCAATGAGCTCGCAGTTTCATCAATCTCTTCTTCCATAGACTCCTGCAAAATATTAGTCTTTTCTCGAACAGCGGAGACTTTCTCAATAAATTCATCAATATCATAATTGTATTTATAATTCTCATAGAAATATTTAAGGATAGCTAAATTTTCAAGTCTATAAATTGAATCATCAAAATCTTTAAACTCTTTAAACAAAGATTCAATTTCATAAGCATCCATAAAAGCAACAAATTCTTCTATTTGTTCCACATCATAATAATCATATATATCATTAGCATAAGAAGCCAAGGTTTCATCATCATTAAATTCACATGAAAAGGGTAGGTGTGGAGCCTTCATCCTAGAGCAACAAGTATAATCATATCTCAAGCATAGTTGCTGAGCATACCAATGCAACATATAAATTTGGTCCCATAATAGTTTCCCTTTTGAGTCAAGCGATAATCCCTAAAGTATTCACGTTGATCCAACCTTACTCCCTTTATAAAGTTGAATGGGGTTTTCTCAGGATTATCAAAGTAGTACATAATATCTTTCACATAATGAGCATCGAGGGTTTAAGGAGGTTCCCCATCTGCATGAGTAGAAAGTAAACCAATTTTTTTTGGTATTTCACGTTCCATATCCATAACTAAAGATAGAGAACAACTTAGAACAACAAATAAAAATTACTTACTGGTGAAGCAAACAAGCACACCCGAGAATATTCACCCCACGCTATTGCTCCCCAGCAACGGCGCCGGAAAAAGGTCTTGATAACCCACAAGTATAGGTGATCAATTGTAGCCTCTTTCGATAAGTAAGAGTGTTGAACCCAACGAGGAGATAAAGGTAGAACAAATATTCCCTCAAGTTCTGTCGACCACCGATACAACTCTACGCACGCTTACGGTCCCTTTACCTAGAACAAGTATGAAACTAGAAGTACTTTGTAGGTGTTTTTGGATAGGTTTGCAAGATAATAAAGAGCACGTAAATAAAAACTAGGGGTTGTTTAGATAAAGACACAACTAAGTTAGTTTTACTAGAGAGCTTGTTGTCACACAAGAAAGTTATTTGTCCCTAGGCAATCGATAACTTGACCGGTAATCATTATTGCAATTTTATTTGAGGGAGAGGGATAAGCTAACATACTTTCTCTTCTTGGATCATATGCACTTATGATTGGAATTCCAGCAAGCATCTGGAACTACTAAAGATCATTAAGGCAAAACCCAACCATAGAATTATAAGGCATCAAGTCCTCTTTATTCCCATATGCAAACAACCTACTTACTCGGGTCTGTGTTTCTATCACTCACGCCACCCACCATAAGAAAATCATGAACATACTGCAAACCCTATAGCGGGGATCCCTCACGCTCGCGTGACATGGAGAGCACCATAGGACAGCACCAATAATAAAAAATGCAAAGACAAACCAATCACGATCATCAATTAACCCATAGGACAAAACGGATCTACTCAAACATCATAGGATTGCCATACATCATTGGGAAATAATATATAGCGTTGAGCACCACGTTTAAGTAGATATTACAGCGGGTAAAAGAGGGTTTACACCGCTGCATAGAGGGGGGAAGAGTTGGTGATGATGGCGGTGAAGTTGTTGGTGTAGATTGCGGTGATGATGATGGCCGCGGTGGCGTTCTGGCGCCACCTGAAGAGAGGGGGAGAGACCCCCTTCTTCTTCTTCTTCCTTGCCCTTCTCCCTAGATGGGAGAAGGGTTTCCCCTCTGGTCCATGGCCTCCATGGAGGAGAAGGGTCGAGAGCCCCTCCGAGATTGGATCTATCTCTCTGTCTCTCTCTGTTTCTATGTTTCAAATTCTGGCCTTTCACCATTTCTTAAATTCCCCGAGATCCGTAACTCCGATTGGGCTGAATTTTGGACACGATCTCTATCCGGATTTTAGCTTTCTTATGGCGAAAGAAGGGTATGAACCTCTTGACGGGGTGGCCATGAGGGCCCAGGACACGCCTGACCGCCTTGGGCGCGCCCCTGCCTCGTGGCCCCCTCGGGCATCGTCTCATGTTGATTTTTCTTACCAAAAATCACATATATGCCAAAAATATCTCTATCAGTTTTTATCCTGTTGGGCCTCCATTTGAAATGGATCTACTGCGAAACAAAAAACATGCAACAAACATGAACTGGCGCTGGCACTTTATCAATATGTTAGTGCCAAAAATAGTATAAAAAGTTGCCAAAAGTATATGAAAGTTGCAGAATATTGGCACGGAACAATCAAAAATTATAGATACGACGGAGACGTATCACCTTTCTTCGTCGAGGCGGTTAATCCTTCGTCCGTGGAGTCGGTCTCCGCACCGGCGTCCTCGCCGGGGTACTTCCTCCCCTCTTCAGCTCGAGCGCACCCATCGGCCAGAACATAAAGTTCAGCCACATCTTTGACCTTGTTCATCGCCAGCTCTTCACGCATCTTGCGGTTGCACGCATTCTGATGGAATGCGCTGATCACGGCAGCGGGATGAACATCTGGGATGTTTTACTACACCCGACTGAACCTCTGTATGTACTTGCGCAGGTTTTCACCTTCCTTCTGGGGGATGATATGCAAATCGCTTGCCTGACCATGAGCTTGGTGGCCTCTAGTGAAGGCACAACAAACTCATGACACAAATCCGGCCAAGAAGAAATGGAATCCGCCGGCAAGTGCATCAACCATGACATGACATTGGGTTTAAGTGCCAACGGGAAGTAATTGGCAAGCACCTTGTCATCGCGAGCTCTAGCAGCTTGCATCGCGATGGTCTAGATGCTGAGGAACTCCAAGAGGTGGGTCTGGCCGCTGTACTTTTCGCCAACGTCGGGCTTGAACGTGCGGTGGGAGGGCCACTGTAACTGCCGCAGCTCACGGGTAAAGGCTTGGCAGCCCACCTCGTAGGATAGGCCGCCAGAGCCTCCCGGTGCTGGGTGGTCCATAGAGGGCCCCGCCCGCCTATCTGACAGGTGGCGTGCTTCGCCGCTGGCGCTCGATGGTGGTTCAAGCATCTTCATGGGCTCGCTCTCGAAGAACTTGGCGCTAATCGTGGTGGGTCCGTGGGCCGGACGATGCTATGGAAATGTTATCACAAGCAACATCACGACGGACCGACACCCATGGTGGCTGGCGTGGGGGAGGGGAGTGCACCATGGCCGCATCACCTCTGGTCTTTTCCACCACTGGCATGCGGTGGCTCGACGGAGCGCTAGCCTGAGGGCCCCGTTGGTCATGACTCATCTTTGTTGGCAACGCCGACGAGGCTACGAATGGTGGCTCTCGACTCGTCGAGCTTTTCTGCAGCAGGAGGAAAGTTGAGGAGCAACTGCGCGCGCGCCAAAACTTCCGTTGGCGTGGGTGGTGGCGAAAGCTGCGTGGACCGTGACGCGCTCCGACTTCTAACCACATTAGAAGCAGCTCTATCATGGCCTTGCGGCTGTGCGCCATTTTTGCCAGCGCCTCGGCATGCATGCTGGCCTTCTACGTCCCGCGAATGAGGAGCAAGACTCTTCCCACGGCAGCGCCCGGGGTCACCAGCATGGTGACCCTGCTCATCGCGCATGATCTGGGAAGAGCGCATCTTGGAGGTTGCCGCGCCGCCTATGGGTGGTACGACGCCACCCTTGGAGGGCCCCGCGCTGCCTGCGGGGGGGCCCGGCTCCGTCTTTGGATTTGGCAGCGTGCGGCCCGTCATCTCACGCACAAATGATGCCACTCGCCAGGCTTTCACTGCCAGAGCGATGTGGGTGTTTGCAGGCCGCACCTCGGCTTCCGTCCGCGACCGCCCCACCACTTGCCCGCACTAGTACGGGTCGTTTGGCTCCCGATGAACCGATTGTCATGATCGAATTCTTCTTGGTAGCCATGCCAATGGAGAACTACTAAACTAACTGCTAGACTAGATTTTCACAACTGCGCCCCCTACCTGGCGCGCCAAAGATGTCGGTGGAAACGACACCTATGGAATCACTGGGATCCCTTCTATGGTTGGCGGGCGTGGGGTTGTGCAAAGAGAGGATCTAGTAGCCAGCACGAAGATTGTTTACCCAGGTTCGGGACGCAAGGATGTGTAATGCCCTAGTCCTGCTTTGGTGTATATTGGAGTGTTCTTGAGCTTTCGAACTACCTACGGTGCATGCGTAGTCCAAAAGATCTGGATCCTTCTCCAGTACGCCTCGGGCCTCATTTTATAGTCAAAAAGGGGTCGCCACAGTGGCACACAGGAGGTGGAAAGGTAAATAGTGTACAAGCTTATCCCTTCGCATTACGGGACAAGGCACATTAAATGCGCTCCATAGGTGTCCCGTTGCTTTATTGGGGATGGCAATGAGGTCTGTCCCATTTGTCCCCATTCCGCCTCGCTCCGACACGCGTCCAGGACAACAAGGCATACAAAGCCACGTAAGCTGGCAAGCTGCTGAGATGGCGTGGTGGTAGGGTCTTCACGAAGATTTGCATGCCACCATGCAGGTGCTTGACTAGCTGGATTGGCATCCACATACTTCCACATGGGTACTAGCCTCAGTTGGTGGGTTGGCCGCTGAGCTGGGGCAGTGACGGGGCGGCAAGGTCTTGTCGCGGTCCCACGTATATTCCTGGCAAGGCTCTTGCCGGGGTCCTGTGATCGCCCTCGGCAAGAGTCTTGCTGGGGCCATGTGAGTGTTTTCGGCAAGGATCCTTGGGGTCTCAGGGGCATCCTCGGCAAGGGGGCTTGCGATTGTCTTGTCTTCTGGTCATCGTCTAGTCTTGTGGGCTCTCTGTCCTTACAAAGATTTTTATGTTACCATGGAGGTGCCTCCCGAGCCTTGGTTCCAATGCGGTTGATGGTGTTGGAACCCTTGGGCTCAAGGGTGGCATGCTCTGCTGGCGTTGGGCAAGTTGCCCCGGCAAGGCTATTGCCGGGGTTGTGGAGGCCGCCCTGGCAAGGGTCTTGTCGGGGGAGTCCACCTCGCCCTCTTGCTCTTTGTGTCTCTGGTCTTGGCGTTGTTTTGGTTTTCTTATGCTTTTGCTTCCTCTTCCCCGCTATGTGTGGCCGCAAGAGTGGTTCTAACTGTCCGCGCACAACAAAAGGGTGCAAAAGAGAGCCCCTACTTTTGTGCACCGATATATTCATCATTTGGCTTGAAAGTCATGAATCTTCACGCATGATAGCTCATTTTTAAGAACACTTTTTAAAAATAATTATCATATTACAAGTTAATTATTTTTCCTGGTAACTTGGTCACATATAATGGCACAATGTGAAGGATTTCCAATTTTTTGATTTTTTGATGCCCATTTCAAAATGCGGTCAAAACAGAGGGAATGACCATTCCTAGCTAGTGGTTGAATCTTGGTGTTTCTCTGATCAAATAGATACTTATGTACCTAGAAATGATTTTTGGAAAAAATAAATAGCAATATATGAGGCACCTGCAGTTCAAATTTGACCCACTTCTTGCCGAATCGGTGGAAATTTGTTTAAATGAACAAAAATAGCTAGAAGGATCGGAGAAGCATACAAATTGGTGATCATCCATAAAATGTGGTCTAAACTAAGTTAAAATTTTAGTGATGCCATTTGCAAAATAATTTTGCTAGTCGCTTCACAAAACTTCCTGTTTTTAGCACTAAGAGATAATTTTAATAAATACCTAATGTTTTGAACCAATCAAGAAGCAGCCCACGGATCACCCCTTGTAGTCGATCTGAGCCGTCCATACTCTCCCTCAGTCCCTCGATCCAGCGTCTCTCGCTCACCTCTCGCCTCTCGTCCCTCTCCCACCAGCCCTCCCTCTCTCCCTCCCCGATCCAGATCGCTGCCGCCTCCCCCCTCTCTCTTCCTGATCCAGATCGTCCGCCTCTCCTCCCTTCCTTCTGTCGCTTCCCTCTCTGTCTTCCCTTCACCAGTGACGGCGCTCTCCTTCCCTCACGCTGCACCCGAACCTCCCTCCCGCTCCGAGCTTTTCTTCCTCCTCTATCGCCTCTAGGACTTCTCTACCCAATCCCCAATCCCCTAGCGCTCTACTCCTCCCTTACCGCCAGCACCTCCTGCACCCGATCCTCGCGACCTCATGCAGGAATCGAAGACCCCTGTCCGGCGAGATCTGGCGCATGCAGCGAGATGCATCTGCCTCTCCCTCGATCCCCTTCCCACTCCCTCGCACCTCTCATCCATGGCTCCCTCACAAGAAGTCATGGTCGCCGCCGCCACCAAGGAGCCATCCAACAATGACAATGGCATGGCCACCCCTAAGACCAAGACGCCAGCCCTGAACGGGCGAATCTTGTCCTCGATCACGCACCGGTCCGTGGCGGCGCACCCATGGCACGACCTAGAGATCATCCCCGACACGCCCACAATCTTCAACTGCGTGATCGAGATCCCCTAGGGGTGCAAGGTGAAGTACGATCTGGAAAAGAAGACGGGGCTCATCAAGGTGGACCTGGTGCTCTACCCCTCTGTCATCTACCCACACAACTACGACTTCATCTCGCGCACCCTCTGCGACGACTCCGACCCCATTGACATCCTCGTCATCATGCAGGAGCCCATCGTCCCCGGATGCTTCCTCAGGGCCAAGGCCATCGGACTCATGCCATAATCAACCAGGTCCCTGATCAGTTTCTTCTTCTTTTGCTTCCTATATGTATGTGTCTGACGACGAAAGTGGTTTTCTTCAGAATTGTTCGAGTCTGACAAATTTGTTCTGAACATTTCTTGAAATAGGGCGAGGCCGACGACCCCGAGTACCGCCACTTCAATGACATCAAGGAGCTTCACCCGCACCGCCTTGCTGAGATTAGACGCTTCTTCGAGGACTGTAAGTCACTACTGTAGGATGGTCCATAGGTGACAGTAGAATCAGTGACCCTTCGATGAAACTGTGTGCGATGCAATAATCGCAAACAATGGTGTAAAAACATCAAAAAAGGTGCAAAACGTTTGTAATGGCGGTGACCTCAAACACGGTTCATATTAGACTTGCATGTGCGATGAGCGGCAAATGGTTAGTCCAGAAGAACTGTTTGCGATGATGCAGAACAATAGAAACGGGCAGCCAGATGAGCGTGTGTGCGATATAGGGCATACAGTTAACTAGGATGAACTGTGTGTGATTAGGCAACACAATGGAAATGGTTCAACTAAACAAGATGTGTGTGATACGCGGCAAACTGGTCTGTAATCAGAAATGTGTGTGAATACCAATAATAATACAGACAATTGCTGCTAATAAGCCATGTGATTTGCTCTGTCTACCCCACATATCAAGTTCACATGATTACTTGCAACACGATTTCTCCCGTGACCTCAAGAACAAAAGTAACTACTCACAAATGATAAACGTGTTCACGATCAGAGGAGTATTAAATAGAATAATGGATCTGAACATATAATCTTCCACCAAATAAACCATATAGTAATCAACTACAAGATGTAATCAACACTACTAGTCACCCACAAGTACCAATCCATATTTGCGGTAACAAGATTGAACACAAGAGATGAACTTGTGTTTGAGAGGAGATGGTGCTATTGAAGATGTTGATGGAGATTGCCCTCCCCAATATGGGAGAGTTGCTGGAGATGATGATGACGGTGATTTCCCCGTCCGGGAGGAAAGTTCCCCCGGCGGAATCGCTCCGCCGAAGGGCAAAAGTGCTCCTGCCCAAGTTCCGCCCCAAAGCGGCGGCGCTTCGTCTCGAAAATTCTCCTCTTATTTTTTTCTAGGTCAAAATGACTTATATACCAGAAGATGGGCACCGGAGGTGGGCCGAGCTGGCCACACCCCACCAGGGCGCGCCTGGGGGGCCTGGCGTGCCCAGGTGGGTTGTGCCCACCTGGCGGCCTCCCTCTGGTGTTTATTGGCTCCAGTATTTCTTGAATAATCCATAGAAAATCTCCGTGAAGTTTCAACTCATTTGGAGTTGTGCAGAATAGGTGGCCTAACTTAGCTTTTCCATGTCCAGATTTCTAGCTGCCAGAATTCTCCCTCCTGGTGTGTTCATTGCAAATTATGAGCGAAAAGGCATTATAATTACTCCAAAAAGCATTATTATGGATAAAAATTGTAAATAATAGTAAGAAAACATGAGGCAAAATGGACGTATCAGTGCTGTCCACCATAGCGAAACTGTAGTCAGAGATGTTGACAAACCTGGAGAAACGCTCGCAAGGCCTTGTGGCCAAGTGGTAGTGGTAGACAAGGACATCATGTTGCATGCACAACTGGGCAATGGCAACCTTCTGATCGTGCCCGGCACGATCGATGGTGTACTCGAGGTCGAAGCCGACAAATTGGTACTTGTCCTTGGCACGGAACTGCTCCATAGTTTGGATGGAGCTCTCCACCGAGACCGGATCATTCGTGTACACCACCAAGAGAGTCTTCCCCTCACATGGGTGTCCACAACGTGATGCGTGGTGAACTACCCGCCATTGTCGTCGTCGGCCGCTGCGAGCGCCATTGGAACCGCTGGATGTCCTCTCTGTATGTGTCATCGTGGGTGTGCTTATTGTGTTGTGTGCATGAGAGACGAAGGTAAATGGTCGCAGGAATAAAATGGGGCCGGGCGGCCTGGATTCTCGACGTGTCCACATGGCAATTTTTGCAGTAGGTAACTACATCGTCGCGCCATGCCCGGCGCAACCGCATGCACACGAATGTGCATGATCGTGCGCCGGCCCCAAACACTAGCAGCGCGCCTGGAGGGACGAGGGCAGAGCACCCAGAGGGACGCGGGAGCAAAGCGCGCGTTGCGGGACGCGCGCAGAGCGCGTCGTGGCCGCCACAACGGCAAGCAACCACACACATAGAGCCATTGAACACGTAGGAGATGGTCGCCTACAAGCCGATCAAAAGTTGTGTCACTGCGTAGAGAGAGGCCTTGTCCTACTACCTCCATCTTGGTCTATAGTCCCCTTTATATTCTGTGCCATACTTTGCCCTTAAATTTAACCAACAAAACATTAATGCATGTTATAAAAAATATGGAAACTATGTTCAAATACGAGTCCAACTATGTAATCTTTGGCGACATGCATTCATATTTTATTAGTTAAATCCTACTTATAAACAAGGACAGGGGTATCGTAGGTAATTAAACCGCAAATTTTTTTTTGTATTAACCATATGTGTACGTGGCCTTTCATCCTCCTCTCGCACGTCTTGTCACCCCGCTGCCGCAGATGGCTAACAACGCAAGCTTGCGCAGCGCGCGGGGGGCGTTCTTTTGGCCAAACGGTGGCTCGAAGAGGCGCCAATGAATCGTCGGTGAGCCCATTCCTACGCAACCTCACAGGTTCCTGCGCAAGCTTCCCGCCTGACTCGGTGAAATCCCCCAATATCCCAATACTTACCGGCCTGCCATATAAACCCTCACAGCCGGCAAGTCATGGTCGCATTTTTTCCCTTCCTCCCTGTAGCTTATCTCGTCTGCTTCTCCCACAATCGCCAATGGCACCGGTCCGTCATCGTCGCTCAGCCACTCCGCCGTCATCAGAGGACAGCTCCAGCTGGGAGGCTACACCACGGCGGTGGCGCAGTACCTGTCGTAGTGTAGTGCGTGTGGCATCCCTATTGGGTGTGCGCGAAACACTCACCACATGCTCCACCACCGCTACCCGTCGGCAGCTGTTGCCGGCTGCCGTTGGCGCCACACCACCGTTGGCGCCACACCACCGTTGAAAGCCAGGACCATCGCCCGCTCCACCGCCGCAGCCCAAAGGCGGGAGGTGGCTGTCATGGACGCCACCCCACTGCCGGCCATCACCCGCTCCACCACCATGGCCCGAAGGCGGGAGGTGCTGGTCGTGGCCTCCTCCCCATCGCCGGCCTCCGTGGTTGCCAGCCCACCGTCGACCGTCGAGGCATCACCCGCTCCGCCACCACCGCCTAAAGGCGGGAGGCGGAGGCGGAGGCCTGCACATGCGTCAGCGACCTTGCGTGCTACATCGAGTTCCTGTGGGAGTAGGAGGAGCGCCTCGTCGAGCACGCAAAGAGCCTTACCGCTGCCGTGGCTGTGGCACGCGGCGCCTTAGAGGCGAGGAATCAGGAGATGTACAAGGAGAGCCACCGCTTCGAGAGGGGTCGTCTGGAGTGGCAGAGGGCGTTGGAAGTGAGCGTCACTGAAGCTGCAGCAGCGGAAGGCATCATATTGTAGTTGTCCAGCTCATCGGTAGGCTCCTCCTCCTCTGCCTCTTATTTTGTGAGGTTGGCAGAGGAGAGGCTGCCAAAAGTAGTACAAAGCCCCTCCATAGTAGTAGTATTTAGGGGCTATTTTGTTCAGTTCATCTGACTATAGATGTAGTGGAATTGCACAACATACTTAAAATTAGCTAGTATATATAGTTGAACTAGCTATTTCAGTACGTGCACTAAAAAAAAGACACATCCGTGACATTTTGGGCCGAACAAAAAAAATTCTATCATACTTATGACACTTCTATGACGATAATTGTGACAGAACCTGGTATCATCATAGATGTGGTGGGCTCCTACTTCTATGACAAAAATCATGACAGAAAATGGGCTTTTCGTCCTGGGCGGGCCGGAGACACAGCTACATGACATTCTTTGGGCCGTCCATGATGAAAAAAACCATGGTAGAAGCGAGGGCGAGCAAAATATCGGGGTGTTCCCAGTTACGGTAGGTGGTCGGGGCCGAGCGATGCGCGTTTCTCTCGTACACGCATGCGCGTGGGTGCGAGGCGTTGGGCTCTAACTAAACCCGAGCGAGGCGTTGGGCTCTAACTGAACCCGAGTGATTGCATCGCAGGCTACGCGTTACTGAACTCGAGCGATCGATCGATGGTTGTTAACTGAACCCGATCGAGCGATTTGTTCCCTACTGCTGCTAATTGAAGCCGATCGATGCTGCCTCTGGATGAACAATGAGCGTTGCTGGGGGGTTTGGAAGAACAGTTCCCGGTGGGGTGGATGAACAGGACCCCGTGGTGTTGCCTCTAGATGAACATGACCCTGATCGATCGAGGCGGTTGGGTTTGGATGAACAGGACCCCGTGGAGGGCTGGATGAACAGGACCACCCCGAGGAGGACTGGATGAACAGTAGCCCGTGGAGGGGTGGTTGAACAGGAGCCCATGGAGAGGGCTGATTGAATAGCAGTTGGTGGAGTAGCGCGCGGTGGAGGCTGGATGAATAGGAGCCCGTGGATGAACAGTCAAAGGTGGAGGCTGGAGGAGGTCGACGGTGGATGAACAGTAGCCCGTGGAGGCTGGAGGGGGTCGACGGTGGAGATGAACAGTATTCCATGGTGTCCCGTTTTGCGGTACGCCACACCCCTCCCGATGAACAGGACCCCCGTTTCGACCGTAGTGCTGCAACACAAGTCTGTTCCCTCCATTTTGTGGTACGCCACACCCCTCCCGATCAACAGGACCCCCGTTTCGACCGTAGGAGGTCCATTTCCTCTGTTTTGTGGTACGCCAGACCCCTCCCGATGAACAGGAGCCCGTTTCGAACATGGCCGGTCGAACACAAGGCCATTTCCTCCGTTCGTCGGTACACCAGGCCTCATTTCCATCGGCTGTTCCGTCCAAGCCCTCCCGATGAACATGATGACGCATTCTGTTCTGACCCAGCCAGTTGGCTCCCCATGAACACGACGACGACGTTGTTTCTCCATTCCGACCCAGCCATGTACACAAGCCCTGGCCGTACGTATGCGTGAGTAGGCGTTTAAGACCCTCCCATAGGTACATACATGGCCGTATTTTCTTTCTTGCACACTGGCCACTGTCCGTACGTGTACATGCTACGTGCGCACCTCTACTACGACACGTGCGCGCCTCTACATCGACCAGTATGTACGTACACGTTCGTGACCAGAATGACAACGCTACGTACACTTCGATGAGGTGGGTCCCGATTGTCAGGCACTTCCTTGCGTGCGAAGATGTAGCTGGTGGGTCCCAGCAGTCAGGGGGGCGAATCGTTTTTTTGC
Organism: Triticum urartu; assembly: GCF_003073215.2. NCBI lineage: Eukaryota > Viridiplantae > Streptophyta > Magnoliopsida > Poales > Poaceae > Triticum > Triticum urartu. The sequence goes on from NC_053027.1 coordinate 314,844,585, forward strand.
CCGGATGCAATTCCTTGCGTGCGAAGCTGTAGCTAGTGGGTCCCAGCAGTCAGGGGAAACGTTTTTTTCACAAAATACGGTGGCCCGTCCGGCTGTCAGGTGGAGGAATAATTATTTTGCGCGTAATAAGGAGGCACTTCCTTGCTGCAGCCGTGGACCCAGCTGTCAGCCTCTCCACGTACAGTCCATGTCCGACGGAAGCCGTTCCTTGACCATGTTGACCACACCGCGCCAAGAGTACTTGGGTGGTGGACGACGGCGAGGCCTAGGAAGGGGATGACGCGGAGCCGGGGAAGACGCGACAGTGGATGCCCACGCGTAGAGGAGTATGAGGGTTCACTAGTTCGCTATGATGTGAGGCTCCCATCGCCGCAGAATAATAGGGGGTGTGTGTGAGTAGAGGGATGGCCTAGCGAGTGGTGGGAGTAGTAGGGGGTGGTGAGGCCTCCGCCGCATCGCAGCCGACCACAGGAGGCAGGAGCACGAGGCACGACCGGCGCTGGTTTGGGCGGCTGGAGCAAGAAGACCAGAGGTTGAAGAAGCACTACGACCGTTGGATGGACATCGTACGGTCACTGGAGCTAGAATCGTGTATATTGAATAATTTGACAAAGCCCTCCATCCCCGTCAACTTAGTAGGCCCACAAGTCAGCCTGCCACTATACTGGGTCCCAGCTAGTAGGGGGAGTATTCATATTTTTTACGTAATAAGGAAGCACTTCCTTGCGTGCGAAGATATAACTGGTGGGTCCAAGCTATCAGCGGCAGTAACGTTTTTTTCGCGAAATACAGAGGCCCTTTCGGTGGGTCCCAGATGTCAGGTGGAGGAATCATTATTTTGCGCATAATAAGGGGGCATTTCCTTGCATGCGGCCGTGGACCCAGCTGTCAGCCTCTCCACGTAAAGTCCACTTCAGATGCATGTCGGTCATTGACCAGGCCGTGCTGAGAGCACCAGGGCAGTGGACGATGGCGAGGCCTATGAAGGGAATGACACGGAGGTAGGGAAGACTCGGCTGTTGTTTCCCACATGGAGGGGAGTACGACTGTATGAGGGTTTACTGGTTCGTCTACCGTCGTCGGAGAATAACGGCAGGTGCGGGTGAGTAGAGGGATGGCTAGGCCAGCTATGGGAGTACGGTGGGGCAGTGAGGCCTGCGCGGCAGCACAGCCGACTGCGGGGAGGAGGGAGCAGGCAGTCCCACCAGCGCTTGTTTGAGCGGATGGAGTATCAAGAGCAGAGATTGAAGAAGCCCGACGGCCGTTGGATGGAAATCCAACAGTCACTGCTTGTGCGTCAACCTTTTTTTAGGAAAGCCTCAAATCTGTGGAGAACATCATACAACCCATCTGCCATTATTTCCAATAATTTACAACCCATTTTCTAATTCATAAGGTTTTTTTGGATCCCATATTCTTTTTGTCAGCATTACAACCCATATTGTGGTCACAGTTAAAAAATTGTACGAAATTTTGCATATTTCGGTGCGGTCCAAACTGTTTTTAATCCCGAAATTTCGAGTCACAATCAAACAGATTTTAAAAATAAATGTATATCAATATAAAATCCAACAAATTGCCCACGCATAAAAATCAATGCAATTTAAAATCTCGAAATGAAAAAAAGAAATTTGAAAATAATTGCCGGTTTGATGTGTTTTAAAAATGTACAACCCATTTCTCATTACTGATAGGCCATTTTCTCGGCCAGCCGAATGAAGCTCTCCTCGTCTTGAAAGATTTGCAGCCCAACAGGCCTGACAAAGTGACTTACTTGGCAAATCACAAAAAAACTGGACCGTGGCCGTGGAACCAGCTGCGGCCGTGGACCCAGGTGTCAGCCTCTCCACGTACAGTACTCTTCCGATGGAAGTCAGTTGTTGACCAATTTGACCACGCCGCGCCGAGAGCACCAAGGTGGTGGACGACGACGAGGCCTAGGTAGGGGACGACACGGAGCCGGGGAAGACGCGGTAGTGGATGCCCATGCGGAGAGGAGTACAAGGGTTCACTGGTTCGGCTACGGCGTGAGGCTGCCATTGCCGCAAAATAACAGGGGGTGTGGGTGAGTAGAGGGATGCCCTGGCTAGCGGTGGGAGTAGTAGGGGGCGGTGAGGCCTCCGCGGCATCACAGCCGGCCACAGGAGGCAGGAGCATGCGGCACGACCAGCGCTGCTTTGGGCGGCTGGAGCAAGAAGACCAGAGGTTGAAGAAGCACTATGGCCGTTAGATGGACATCGTATGGTCACTGGAGATTGAATCGTGCATGTTGACTAAGTTGACAAAGCCCCCCGTCCCCGTCAACTTAGTAGGCCCACAAGTCAGCCACCCACTATGGTGGGTCCCAGCTAGCAGGGGGTATTCTTATTTTTTGTGCGTAATAAGGAGGCACATCCTTGCGTGCGAAGATATAGCTGGTGGGTCCGACCTGTCAGCGGGGGGAACGTTTTTTTCATGAAATACAGAAGCCTTCCCACATACAATCCATGTACATCAGCGGGAGGAACTTTCCTTGCGTGCGACCATGGACCTCGTGGGTCCCAGCCGTCAGGATCTCCATGTATAGTCTTCTTCCGATGACTCCCGTATGTTGACCACGCCGTGCCAATCGCACCGAGGCGGTGGACGACGGCGAGGCCCTAGACTGGAATGACCCGGAGATGGGGAAGACGCGGCAGTGGAGTCGCAGACGGAGAGGAGTGGGAAACTTGACTGGTTCGGGTGCGGGGTCGGCCTACACTCGGCAGAAAATAACAGGAGGTGCAGAGTGGAGGGATGGCCTGGCCATCGGCGGGGTAGCGTTTCGCTGAGGAGCGCAGAACAACACCGCTGGACGCCGGAGGCTGGAGCAGGCGGTCCCGTCAGCGCTGGGGGAAGAAAACGAGAGATTGAAGAAGAATGACGGCCATTGGATGTAAATCCAACGCCTTCTTAGGCTTCGACCTACTGGCCCACATGTCAGCCAGTCCATTTCTTTTTTAGTCCATTTGGTGGGCTGGGTGAAACAATGATGTATCATCTATGCAGCCCGTTTATATATATGGTAGAATTTAAAGCCCATTTGCCTTTTTCTCGATATCCGCGGACTTGCTGGGCTGGGTGAAAATATCATGTTGGGCTAGACAGAGAAATGTTATAAAAACATAAACACATGATTGCACGCCTATTACTGCATTGGTCAGTAAAATCTTTGCAAGCTTATGTACGCAATCACTAGGAGTTAATGCCAAGTTATGTATAAACAATTATTATTATTATTATTATTTTATAAGAACTTTCAACTTACGAAATAAAATATCATTTAAATTTGATGAGTTAATAGTACGTGGGGTATTATTATTTTTTAGGCTAGACGTGGAATAGTTGAGTTGGTTCTAGGGAAATATACTGGGAGAAAACTCAGTTTACATCAAAAAAGAAAGTGGGAGAAAATTCAGATATAGGATTAATGAAAACGAAAAATAAAGGAAGTGGGAAGGTCTATAAAATGGTTGGATGAACGATAGGTTTAACGGAAACTTATGTTGTTTCTAATATAAATATAGGTTCAGCTTTGCATTCTTATAGAAAACAGGTTCAGTTTTCCATTCTTATGTAAAAATAGAACTGAGTTGTGCGTCGTATTGAAAAAACAAACATAACTTGGTCTAATGATGTTATAGACAAGCTAGGTTGGGAGGCCCAAAGGCCGCTTGATACTTGCTGGATCCAAAAAATGTTGAAACATATCGTGGGCTTCCCATGTTAAACAACCAAACCTAGGCCATGGACCTGGTGGGCCCGAGACTGTCCGCCTCTTGACAAAAAGTTGTCTCCCGATTCCTCTTGTTTTGCTGACCATGTTGGGAATGACAGATGGTGGCCCCGCGGCTAGAGCACCAAGGCGGAGGATGACATCGAGACCTCGGACCGAACGAACCGGAGCGAGGGAAGACGCAGGCGGAGGGGACTATGAGGGTTGACTTGTTCGGGTGCAGGGTGGGCCGGTGGAGATGCCACCGCCGGACAATGTGTGGTAGTAGAGGGATGGCCTGGCCAATGCCATAGGCTATGATGGCCAGCCGCTGTATAGGAAGTGGATGAAAGATTGAACAAAATAAGGAAATACAAATGGATAGGTGGTTGGTCCAATATATCTGTGTACGAGACCTGCTGGGTCCACCTGAGGAGGGGAATATGTTGGGAGGAAGGAGATTCAAAGCACGGCAACCGAGTGAACTAGTTGTTTTAATAGACAAGTGAACTAGTTAGATACATAAGCAAATAGCCACTAAAAAAGCAAACATGTTAATGGGTTCTTAAAAGAATTATTTCAGACAAAATAGATAATTACGACACATAGGCTAATGCATGAAACACTCAGATGATAAAGGTGCTTATAAAAAGATAAAGTACAACATCTAGACCTTCCTGGTACGCTTGATCACGATGATGTGGCTGTCCGTGTACTCGTCGGTTACGGGAAGCAGACATGCCCTCATGTTTAAGATATGCCTGTACATGTCGTAGCATGCGTATGCGTCCTTGGCCACGTAGGTTATGTAGGCTAGATTCAGAGGTACCTCCCACATGTTCAGGTCCTTGGTTTCGTTGTCTTCTTTCATGTTGGCGTATCAGGGGTCGATGATGGAGTCCTTCTCCCGCCCATTGCTGATGATCTTGTATTGCTTCTGGATGTCGACAAGCTTGTTGCACCAGATGCCCGAATCGTCGCGTTCTTCCTTCTCTCCACCGTAGCAAAGGTGCAGTCGGCACTGCCGATGAAACGAGCGAATGCTCCAGAACCTCTGATGGCCCTACAGAAGTGGTAGATGATACCCTCGTCCCGCACACATACCCGGGCGATGGTGATCTGCTGGTACCTGTCAGGAGAAGAGTGGATTGGCACAAGGTCTAGTCCTGCAACCTTATGCTTTCTCGTCCTATAGGTACTACTTAAATTTAATTAGTTTTAATAGAAATTTATACTTAAAATAAGCAATGCATTGGCTCATTCTATCAGTGCCACAAGATCAACATGCACAACAATTATTCTCAGGACGCACACGATCAGCACATTTGTCGACCTTTCACAAAGATAATACTACCAAGTTTGAACTGTTTGTTATGGTTGTTGTCCTCTGCATCATCGGCCGTATTTCCCAGCTTGCAAGATTCGGAACCAACAAATAAGATCCAAATAATAAGTGCAACAAAGATGCCTACACATCTCATTGATTCCCAGCTTGCAAGATTCAGAACCAACAAATAAGATCCAAATAGTAAGTACAACAAAGATGCCTACACATCTCATTGATTCCCAGCTTGCAAGATTCAGAACCAACAAATAAGATTCAAATAATAAGTAAAACAAAGATGCCTACACATCTCATTGATTCCCAGCTTGTAAGATTCAGAACCAACCCATTAGAGCCTTTTGATAAAGTGAATATCGAGATTAAATACATCTTGGCTAGCCATGTCATACAATCAAAGAACTTGGTGAATGCTCTTGACCATCACAACATCTATAGTTGAGTATTCTTGTTTGCACAGCACAAATAAGAAGAGCATGATTTCACTTAATAGTGGCCTCCTTGAACTCAACCTGCAGCTCCACTCGGATGAGGCCTGCCTGGAGTTCCATGATTCAATTCATGCGCCTTTTTCTGCAGTTCACCCGAAATGAAGCAAAGATTGCATCATTCAGCTAGCAAGAAGTACTTGCCCTCATGAGCTGGCAAGTTCTTCTTTAGTAGTTGCACTAAAATTGAGGAACATTAAGGTTGGCTGTCCGGCTCATGTAAGGTGCAACTATAATTTTCTTATCCTTTTGTGCAGTTCCACTAAAATAAAGTGCCATTGTGGTGACAGTGACGGCTCATCTTGCAAAGGCTAATAAAATGTTGCACGAGATTACCAGCAGAACTTGAGGGAGATTTTGGAAACTCCAATCACTATTTTGTGCAGTTCCACCAAAATTGAGAGATGTTGCCCATGTGACATTTTAGTTGAACTGCACAAGACACTCATTCCAAAAAAAAGTTTTTTGTGCAGTTCACCAAAAGGTCACAATAGCAACAAGGTGAAATGGATATCCCTATCTGCACAAAAAGATAGAAAGTAAATAGTTGCTGGTCAATAAGAATATATGAGACATATATGAAATGAAAAGAAGCATCTTAATTATGTTCATGGCAATCACGCAAGGACAATAGAAATTTTAAAACATCAGCAATGCTTCATGTTACCAGAAGAATTATGATCAACAATGAGATTCCTCAAATATGGGATTACTTTAATGGTGGCATTGCTTGTTTACCAGATAAAATAAATCAACAGCAGCTAAAGAGTTAGTTTAAGGGCATGGGACCGTGGGGACACCAGGACACTCAGTAGTGTAAAGGAGCAACTTACTTATCATACTGGGGACAATAGCAGGAGTGCCATTTGTAACACAGTTTAATTGCATCTTATCACTAGAGGCATTAGATTAACAATAACACTGGTTAGACATGTCCCTAAGGTAACAGTGTGATCGCTTCATTTTACATGCGCCCTTACATTAACAACAACAAAAGGTTGGTATAAGGACATGCGACAGTGGATGCATCAATACAATGTACCTACAAGTAGGCACAAAGTGGTAATGCCGAGTTTGTTCATGCTATGTGAGGGCAGCAAATCTAATCCTGGGGACCTATTACTATGTGAGGGCAGCAAACCTAATTCTGGAGACCTTGTACTATGTGAGGGCAAAAAATCTAATCCTGGAGACTTTTTACTATGTGAGGGCAACAAATCTAATCCTGGAGACCTTTTACTATGTGAGGGCAGCAAATCTAATCCTGAGACCTTTTACTATGTGAGGGCAGCAATTCTAATCCTGGAGACCTTTTACTATGGGAGGGCAACAAATCTAATCCTGGACATGTTCTGTTGACTTGTCCACCAGCCACCACTTTCTATCCTTTTTTCAACCAATAATAGATCTGTCCCTTATCCACTTTGTACTGCGTTTTCCCATTATTTCCCTTTTCAACCAAGAGACCGGTTGGGTATCCGGTCTCTATTACTTTCACCATATTATTTCCTCTTTGAATCAAGTCCTAGATTCATGCTACAACTTTCCCCCCTTTCTTCGTTGTTTGAACAAAGCCCTGGATTCGAATGCATGAATTAGTTTTACCTCTAATAATACTAAAACGTTAGGTGGCTTTGGAAGAGATGATGGGAGTAGAAAAAGATGCACATGCAGACACGTGGGGAGCTGGGGCAGTAGAGCAAGGCCGCTTTCTAATAACTTATACCTGAGGGTCATCGGGATGTCGGCGGCGGCAGGTCGGATCTGCGGATAATACGGCAGGGAGGAAGAATGGTCAGAGGACCTCCCGAGCCGGCGCTATGTCGGAGAGAATGACACAGGCAGAGGATTGGGCCCCTCCGGCAGCTGTGGGTTTCCTCCCTCGCCAGTGATGACCGCGTGAATGATGCACCTAGTCCTTTACACACACCAGCCAAAGGGATCCGGCCGGATCGGTGACCAGCGGTGAGCAGAGAGAAAATGTCGCAACCGCTATCTTGTTTATATCTAGAGAGGATGAGAGAATGAAGAGAGAAACCCTAGTAAAGCAAGTGCTCAGGCCCCTGCGTACATATATAGTGGAGTGATTATCTTTTTCTCTCCACAACAAGCGTTTCAATTTGTGTATGTGGCATTAAAGAAAAGAAACTCTCTATTTAAGGTGACTACATGTACGGCTCCTACTTACTACTACTAGTAGTAGTATTGTTCACTTATGCTCCACGGCCATCCATTCATTGAACAACCCCACGGGTGAATAAACGTACAATACTACTCCCTTCGTTCCTAAATATAAGTCTTTGTAGAGATTCTACTATGGACCACATACAGATGTATATAGATGCATTTTAGAGTCTAGATTCACTCATTTTGCTCCGTATGTAGTCCATAGTGAAATATCTACAAAGACTTATCTTTAGGAATGGAGGGAGTAGTATATATATAGAACGAACAAGCTCGAACTATTTTCGCGCAGTTAAAAGTTGAGGGCGGGGCTTTTCCCGGGCAGTACGCAGGGCAGTTTTCGCATAGGCGGTTTGATAGAGAGGCGAGGATGGTGAGGGAGTAGCTGATTCAACTTACTTACTACTGGATAGGTCGGGTTGTGTGATTTGACGGCGGGTTACTGTTTGGATCCATGTGTTAGAGTTAGTTTGGGTTTGTTTGAACTCAACTAACCCAAAAATGTCCAAACAGGAGGGTTAGTTTGAGTTACTATTTGGATCCATGTGTTAGAGTTAGTTTGGGTTTGTTTGCACTCAACTAACCCAAAAAAAATCTAACCCACCCAAGAGGTGCTTATTTGGATTAGTTCTTCTCGGGACACTAAAAAACACATTTTTCTCTCACTCACCCCGCAGCAGATGCCTCCCCACTTCCTCGAAGCTTCTCGTCCTCTCCCTCCCTCCCTCTCGCACTGCCCATGAAGGCACCTCACCGTATCCGCGCTCCATCTAACCCTGTCATCCAAACACCTCTTTGGCTAGAGTTACTTCAGGGTTAGTTCAGGATTAGAATCTAGCTCTAACCTTTAACTGAGTTGGAGTATCCAAACAGGGCCAGGCGGTACGACCGGGGTGATGCCCCCCTTCCGTTCCGCACTCTAATCTGGTGCATGACACGTATTACGTCGATCCGGATGCTTCTGGCTGTCCCACATGTCGGTGAAGTAGTACGTAGTAGTCAGAAGAAGCAAAGAATCATGCGGTATAAGTCTTTCTAGAGATTCCAACAAGTGACTAGACTACACCGCGTGGAGTATGTCAAATCCTAAATCTCCCTTCCAATTTATAGGGCTCAAATCTCAAATCTCATCAACCAAGACATTTTGCGATTGGAGGAATGTATCTCGTACTTTACAAAACTACCCTAATTAAACTCATGCATTAATTACGTAGTTCTCTTGTTTTCCTCTCCGCCTTGGTCGTGGTGCACAATATTGACCACTCCTATATTAATAGCCGCTCTATCTACGTGCGGGACATCAAAGCATCCAGGCCCGCATGCCATCCACCAAATCACAGCGAGGTGCTACAGTCGAAACTCACCGGTCACCCCGGTGTGGCCGTCATGACCAGTCATATCACAAAACCCACACCTTTACTAGTAGTGGTAAAGTGGCCTCGAAGTTGGACTGGACAAAGCAACCATCATTTCATTGGAATGCTCGTTGGAGCCCTTTGTCCCCTTTCTTGAAGAAAACCTCACTCCAGGCTACTCACCTCTGCCATTTTTCTTCTGTACCGACGAAGGAAAGTTGGGTGAGTCAGTGATGCTGCTATATTTTCATTCCAAGACTCTTCTTTTTATGAAGCACCGACCGATTCTCACATCCTATTCTTTTCTCGTTTTCATTGCGATTGTGGTTTCCTTTTGATTGCTTTTTGTTTGTCTGTTCATTGATGGATCCTGGAGCACTAGGCAAAGAGTTGCCGGTGGACAACGCACTGGAGACAGCGATCTCCAAGAAGCAAGCACCGACCAACGAGTTGACCATGTTGGCGGGCCAACCCATGGAGACGAAGAACTCCAAGAAACAAGCACTGGCCAAAGAGTTGACGATGTTGGCGGACAAACTCCTCAAAGAAAGTTGGAAGAATAACAAGGGCCCCACCGTGCCTACCCCAGAAACTCTAATGGCCACCTATGCGAGGCTCAAGGCCGAGTTTGAGGAGATAGTCGCCGTTGAGAAGCAGTATTCCCCTGGCAAGGTGATGGCCCCCATCGAGGACGAGGAGATGGCCTCCGGAGGGATGGGATCCCCCGGTGAGTTGCACAAGGTAAAAAATAATGGCTTATTACCGAAAGTTCTGGTTTTTGATTATTTGCAATGTGCTTGCTAATATGTTAGGGTTTTGCAGGTGCCGATGGACGTCCTTGATGATTCCGATTTCACGGCCCATCCTGTGGATAACGCCACAGAGATCGTTTTCGATGTCGCGGTCCGTCATGTTAGCATCGCCTCGGAGATCGATTCCGCTGCCGCTGTCCATCCTGTGGACATCACCCCAGAGACCGATTCCGATGTCACGGTCAGTCCTGTGGACATCGCCCCAGAGATCGATTCCCATGCCACTGTCCGTGCTATGGTCATTGCTCGAGAGATCGATGACAAGAAATAGTTGGTCGCGTTAATCCTTCAGGGTAGTTTGCATTGCCCTGTGTTATCAAACCATCTTAGGGCTAGTGCACTGTCTTGTGTGGGCGGTACTTGCTACATTTGTTTGATAGTGAATCATGCGAACCCTCTCCGAGTTATGGAAACAGATGTATCCTCACCAGCTTTTGATGTAATATATGGCATGCTTAGATGTAAGTTTGAACTGTGTATCATATCACCAGGGCTTATTTGATGATTCTTGGTGTTAGTAGGCTAGCTACTGTGCAAGCTATAGTACTTGCAAAACACTCACCGAAGAGAAATGTTGGGGCTGATGAGCTCGTGGTACCCTTATACTGATCCGTCGTCGATTGGCCAATAGCCCAAGCTCCTTAAATTGTAGGCTTAGCGATCGATCAGACAATAGTCGACACGGATACATTCAGGCCTCATTTGGTTCATAGGGTAGGACAATCATAGCAAAAGTACAGAGACGTACAACACAAAATCATAGCAGTACAGAGACGTCCCTCCGTTCCAAAATAGAAGAGCCAACTTTGTACTACTAACTTTGAAACGGAGGAAGTACAAATCCTAGGCAGGCTAGTTTGTCCTAGTGGGTTTTAGTGATATGACATGGTACAGTGCCGTCCGGTTTTCACGTGTGGTAGCAGTACTGCGGGTAGAGTAAGTTTTCACGAAGAAGCGGAATTCAACGAAGTCATGATGGTTCCTTCGTCCGACTAACTTTGTGCATGGTAGGTGGACCAGTATAATTTTGTGCATGGCAGGTGGACCAGGATGGTCGACGTCCCACATGTCGGCGAATGAAAGTATTCTTTCTGATATAGTGGACGAGCAACAAGTATTCATTGTTTATTTTTGATGAAACCTATTGTCTCCACTGTTATGACGGAGGAGTGAAACACGACAGCCTGGTGAACTTGGCATGTGCACCACTCCCTCCTTCCTCATGTAATAATACTACCATAGTGTTGACTATAAGGTTACAACCTTTTCTCACACTCTCTCTATCTATTTCCTCTCAAATGTTTTTTACCTTTCTTTTTTTAGACACAATTGTTTTTTATGCCTCTTTTTTTAGAATTAGTTTTTTTATATCTAGGAGCATGTGTAGAGACGGGCTCCTGCAGATCCCACTCCTTGACTTTGTCAATGCCTCTCTCTCCTCCACATAAGCGGGCTTGTCGAGAAGACAAGAGATGATCTCTTAGCACAATATGTTTCACCATGTTTTTAGGAATAACTAGTTATTGAAGATAAGGCTAAGAGATGATCCATTGTAAACATGTTTTTTTGTCATCTCCAAATTACATGCAAGACTTATGATAAGACTATCTTATCAACCATTGTACATGCCCTTTATAGGCCAGAATTTTACTAGTACTACTTGCTATGAATGCGGGCAGCTGGCCTCTGAGGGGGGAGCACGCAGGGGGAGGGGGTGGGGTGGGGGGGGGTTCTGGTGGGCCAGGGCAGTAAGAAGCGAGATTGGAAGCGGTGTGGGCTCCCGCATGGCCCACCTCACATTATCACCACATATTTCTTGGAGTCCGTGCACGGCGGGGGTCGATCTCCTCTCCCTCCCCCGTCTCTCTCGTCTTAGCCGACGCCCGCCGAGCGATTAGATTTCGGCTATCGACGGTTTATTCAATTACAGTCCCACATGTCAGTGAAAATGCAACACAACGCGTGTCCGCTCTGGTGAGTGGTGTGCGAGCTGGACTGTCGGGGGTGTGACGTGAACGCGACGCATGCGAGTTGTCAGTGTGTCTCCATTTCCTTTTAAACTTGCAAAGCGTAACATTTTCGTGTGATCGATTGATAGAAATCCAGAACAAAATGAAAAGGGCGGTGCTTTCCCGCGTGTTAGGCGGGCTAGTTTGAGTGATATGACGTGCTGTAGTGCCGTCCACTTGCTCCATTTTTATGTAAGCAAGAGTCTTACATGGGAGGAGTGCGAAACACGGCGGATCTGATTTTGATCGAGGGATAACTGTTCCCTACGAAATAATGGACCACTGTTAGCGATTATAGCATGATAGTTAGGGCATCTCCAGTGCTGGCCCTCAAATTTACACCGGCATCTGTCTGAGGACACTGATGGATGCCATCCAATGTCGCCCTCATACCTTTCGACAACTATATGAACTAACCGGACGAATTTCGTGCAAACAAAGAAAATTTCAAATTGACCGGATGAAATTCATTAGATTTCAAGAACTTTTCCTACAAACTGGACGAAATTCATTACATATTTCACACAAACCGTACTAAAACCTATTGTAAACCTAATCTAAAGGATCACCGGGCCCCGACCACCATGTCCGGCCATGAACCCGAGAAAGCTGGCCATTGCCTTTGCCTCCTCCTTATCCGCCTCGATAACCTCCTCCTCTGGAGCACAAGGTTATGAAGATTTCCGCCTCCACATCGCGTCAAGCGGCTAATCGGCCGCCGATTTTTATCCCACCAAGCTTGGCGTCGATTGAGTGGAGGAGCGGTGGCCTTCTTGGGACCAGAGCGGTGGCGACCTACCATGTACTATTGTTCCTCGTAGCTAGCTGCGCCTGCGCACATGCGCCGGCTTCGTGGTCGTGGCGGCGGGGGGGCGGCCGGGGTGGGGGGGGGGGGGGGGGGGGGGGGGCGGCGATCTCCTTCGTCTGCTCCTGCGAGAGTATGTCCAAGAGAGCTTTGGAGCGCGCCCAGAGCGGAGCCACCGATGTCCTTCGTCTGCTCCTGCAACAGTACGTCCAAGAGAGCTTTGGAGTGCCCGAAGGCCATGGTTGGAGTGGTGCCAACAGAAGGAAGGGACCGGAGGAGAATGAGTGTGGGTCTTTAGCTATAGCTGGGAGCTGGGGCTCAAGTTAATATAGCGGGCGAATGGCAATGAGCTGCGGCAGACGGATGGACGGCTCGCACCGGAGTAGGTTCGTCGGCAGCTGTGGTGTCATTAACACAGAGCAGTCGCTTGCACCGGGATGCCGCGTAGGTGGCACTCTCTCGGCCGTCGCGCTGCTGCAATGCCGGCACCAGTGAGAGGTCGTGTCGGGCGTGAATGCAGACGCTGCTTAAGTGACTCAACCGCAGGTGCATTGTCTCACTGACATGTGGGCCCAACGGGCATCGGGCACGCATGTCAGTGACACACCAACTACACCTGCAGTTAAGGCAGGTGAATGCGGCATTGACATTCTGGAGAGACGGTGATCGTTTCAGGCGGGAAGCGCACGCTAGCGATGGAAGGGGTTTCGGTAGGCTAGGGCGGCCAGACGCTAGCGTGGTGGTAAAACGTGAACTCATGGACGACGAGCCTTTGAAGCGTATGCGGAACGTGTTGACAACCAGGCGTCCATGAAACCGCTCTTGTCGCCAGCTAGCATTCGACGACCACCATTAGACACCACACAACCATACATAACTTACGAATAATGGACGAATCGATCAGACACACACTCGTGTGTAGTGGCACAATGATCGGTTGCTCATGATAGTACATACTCCGCACCATAGTACCCTCTCTAGCTAGGCTGTTTTATAGATTGTCATTGTGATGGACGATATACATGAGAAAGGTGCTGAGTCACGAGTATAACCATTAGTGTTGAGCCAGGTCTATATATGCTCGGTGTTCGCGGAGGCCTCCAGCAAACGTCTAAACAGTAATGTCACATACGCATAATTTTGGTTTTTATTTATTTATCCACTAATAGGTAGGCCCGCATAGATAGATAGATAAAGAACACAAGCTGATGAGGTGCATGCGGGTTGTTTGACTGGTCAACCAGACAAATACAGAGCTATACGCTGAGCCAATGACCGTATAATCCGCATATCTCATATACAATGATCAAAGTGAGCTATCAAGACAAGTTGAATGACCGCAAATGCATTTTACTTGGTAATAAATGACCAGGACTGAAGGGGAATCCAAATTTCCTTCGTCTTCTGTCCTTGAGCTCTTGACAAATCAATGCAATTTACGGTTGTCCGGCTACTCCACCCCAGAGATGTCACCAAGCGTCCTTCGTGCCACCGCGGCGCACACTAACCAGTAAGGAAGCGATGGCATCCCGCCGCGTCGAGTTCCTCGCCGCCCATGACCGCACACAAAATGGTAGGCAAGCGGTGGCATCCCACCGTGCCGAGTTCATCGCCGCTTGCGACCTCACACCTATGTGGGCGGAATTTGAAGCTGCCAGGCCGAATGGGCGGTAGAGCAAGAGGCGGCGAAAGCGGCACAAAGGGAGCGGAAAAGTCAGAAAGCACTCAAGAAAAGAGAGGCCCGTCGCCGCAAGAAAGAAGAGGACCCACGCGCTGCTGTGGAGAGGTCGGCGGAGATCCAAGCACGATGGGGTGTCGCCGACAAAGCCGGGAAGGAGAACAACGGCGTATGGCCAGGATGTCAGAAGTAGTAGTACCAGTAGTTAGTGTGTGTGTCTATGTCGCCTGTACATTTGTTTAATTAATTACGAGCATGTAACAGTACTACTAGTTACTACTATAGTTTTTAGATCAAATTACCAGTACATTAGCCTAGACTCAATGGAAAAATTCCTATCCTATGCATCAAATGGAATCTCTTTCTCTATAGGAATTGAGATGCATGTCATCTCACTTCCTATGATTTTCATATTCCTATAAAATTCCTATCATATGAACCAAAGGAGGCGTATGCTGGAGTAACTACTGTAGCTAGCAGTACTGCTGGTACAGTAGTTTTCTTCAAGAAGTGGAATTCAACGAAGTCATGATGGTTCCTTCATCCGAGCAACTTCATAGTGGGTAAGTTGGGCCTGTGATTTGATGGCTCATTAGTAATTACTGCGGCGCGACGATCGGGGTGACTCTCCCATGGAGTTCTGCAGGCATGACAAGTGTACCAGGATGGTTGACGTCCCACATGTCGGCGAGCGGAAGTATTCTTTCTGATATCGAGTAGCAAGGAAACCGCACGGTATAGTATCACTGGTGATTTATATTTATTTTTTATTTCTAATGAATGCTAGTGTTTCAACTCTTACGACGAAGGAGTGCCAAACACACGGCACGTGCTGGCTGTCGCACACGCTAGCAAAAGGAGTGGGACATGGACAGCGTGGTAGAGCGTCTCCACTTCTGGGTCGGAGATCACACGTAGTAGTGCTACTATACTAGTAGTATGAACGATACAAAGTGCGACCCGGAGAGAAAGACACGTCTAGTTGGAAGGTCTCGGGGCATAAACGTAAACAAATATAAAACCTAATATGTGCCTCCAATTAATATAGTGGTAGTAGAGTACATAGTCATGTACTCCATAACATCACCGGGCATTGCACGTACAACATTTAGTGGTAGTAAGAGACAGATGCCTACATGCCACGCATGTTCATACTATTTGTGCCTTTCTACTTCACTTACTGTGCAACATTATACAGGTTCGCACGTCCACTCCTAGGTACATGTCCGTCTCGTAGTTCCAGTCCCACGTGTTCTTCATATAGATGGAACTATCCTTGCATGACACATTCACCTTGATGCTAGATGTGTCTCGTGTTGGCAAAAGGATGAACAAAGCTCACGTAAAAATAGAGTGGAAGAACATAGATTCCCGACGACCGAGAAGGAGCAAGGAACCTCAGGGTGAAGCATCTGCGCTCATAATATTTTATATTATTCAACGATATAAAATCAACCAATCATCTCCACAGTGGACTAGAAGAGTACGAAACATGGCAACCCAGTGTAGTTACATCATACTAGTACATGGCTAACCGATGCTATCACCATATTTCTTGGCTTCTATGCGACACCTATCTCTAGTAATCCAGCAACCCGTATCGCTTCTCCCTCCTCATCTCTCTCAAAGTGCGGCGGGTTGGAGATTTTGCCATCTATTGAGGTCGGTTAACTCATCACATGTTAGCAACATGCCAAGAGCATTCTAAAAAAATTATTTCACGTTCTGTTTTCAAAAAGAAAAAAATACTTTCACGTACGAATTTGACTGTATGATTTGAGGAACTCGCATGTCCTATACTGCTCCTGTTTGGATACTCTAACTTAGCTAGAGGTTAGACTAACTCATGACTAACCCTGAACTAACTGTAGCCAAAGAGGTGTTTGGGTGACAGGGTTAGATTGACAATAAATGCCCTTGATGGAGAGAGAGAAGTGATTTTTAGTGGTCCCAATGAGAACTATCTCTAGTTAGCACCTCTTGGGTTGGATAGTTTTTTTGGTGGGTTCGGTGCAACTTGCTCCAATTTAAACCATCATGCTTGGATACTTTAGGGCTATTTGAGCCCCAACTAGCTCAAACTAACTCTAACCCATGGATCCAAACAAGTCCTATGGCCAGCCTCAACGCGGAGCAGTCGGTGCACCGAGAAGCGGCGCTCTCTCGGTCATCGTGACGCTTCAAAGCCGACGCTAGTGAGAGGTCGCATCCCCTTTGGCTGGGTATTAATGCGGCACTGACGCTCCAGGGCGACGCTGACCATTTCACACGGGAAGCGCGCGCTGGCAAGGGAGTATAGGTTTTGAACCGTTTCATGTGTAGTACTGGTAGTTTGCAAAACTACTCAATTATTGCACTCAGTTTCCTAAGAAATTGTGGTAAAAAATGTTACTCCACAACCCGCTTCCCTTCTCCTTCCTCTTCCACTGCCCGCGCACGTCCGCCGGAAGCGACCGGTCAACCCTTATATAGGAGTGCTAGCATAAAAAGATGCATGCATGACCGCTAAAATTTCCAGATTAAAGAGCCTCCCCGGCGGGAGTATGGCTATGTTGTTACCTTTGGCCGGGCCATGGTTACCGGGCGACGGCGACCAAAGAAGAGGCGGCGGGAGGGGAATGAATGGAGCTACTGTTTGGGTTCGCCGTCCGGCTTAAATAAATGCGCGGCATCACATGTACCCGCGGGTGCACAAATTGTAACATACGTGTCTTCTTAAGTGGGCGTCACGTAACCGGTGTGTGTGTGTGATTCTGAGAGACAGAGTGCATGTGTGTGACTCTACTCTTCGGACATGTACTCAACCTTTTGCATCGGGATAGAAGTATAATGGTATTTACTTTAGCTAGTGATTTACGTGGCCATGTTAACATGGTTGTGTTAAAAAAATGTCACTTCCTGCTCGTGATTTGCGTTATATAATTACAAGCAAGATGCTCGTGCATTGCACGGAACATCAATATGCATTCTTTTACAAAACACATGTTGTGTTTTACCCATGCAGGAGTAATCCCATGTGTAAAAACTAATGATATTTCGAGAATTTTATCGGAAAACTGTATCTCAAGAATGTCATCGAAAAAATGAAAGATGAGAGATAAGGTGAGGAGGAGTGGAGCATGGTGGTGACTGGTGGTCGGAATGGGCGGAGGCATGGGGATGGACGGCGCCGGCAGGCGGCAGCGGACCATGCTGGATTGTTCCGGAGACTTTCTTTTTTAATTGCTCAGCAATGAGGTGTGGGAGATAAGGATGTGGAGAGAGGTGCGGCTATATTTTGTAAAATTATCATAGTTTGCTTTCTATCCGTCGGATATAGATCAAACGGTCTATATTACAAGATGGTAGGCACACCATCATCGCCAACTCGGTTTTTTATAAGGGTACAGATGATAAGTTTGCTAACTAGTAAAGTAAAGTGGAATTTGTCCATGTTATGCAAGTAAATTAAGGTGATTGTTTATCATACAGGTAAGGGTGGATGAATGGTGGTAGGAACAAATGCTCCGCCTAGAGCATGTGTGTGTGAGATGGAGCATGTGTGTGTGTGAGAGAGAGAGAGAGATGGAGTCCTAGTGTGTGTGTGTGTGTGTGCGGGTGTGTGATGGAGTCTTACTGTGTGTGTGTGTTTATGTGTGTGTGTGGGTGGGTGGGTGCGTGCGTGCGTGTGTGTGTGTGTGTTTGTGTGTGTGTGCGTGTGTCGTGGGGTCCTCGGTGGCGGATGTAATTTAAGTTTGCATGGCTTCATCATAGAGAGGTGATGTGTATGGCAGAGGCCACCAACAATGGGGTGCGAGAGAGAAAATGCCCATAGAGAGGGATGAGAAGGTGTGTGCGTGTGAGAGTAGTCGACATCGAGACAACGTGTTTGTTTGAGAGACACCGATGAAGACTACCATATATCGATGGTGCATGTAGGCGGGACTTAAATGAAGGGATGGTCTTATTGGTTTCAGGGATATAGGGGAAGAGTGAGAGGGGGGGTAGCTACAAGGAGATTGTTAAGTGTGAGTGTGTGTTTTACCCATCCAGGCGGAAGTTATGTGCACGCAAGAAGAGAACGATTCGATGTGGCTTTAGGGTTGAGGGTAATTAACTACGTATGGAGACATAGAGACCTTCAACGTGCATGTGTCAGAGGTATACATGTATACATGGGATGTGTGTGTGTGTGCACGCGCGCGCATGATCGAGATAAAAGATCAACGACATCGGAGAGACGGATCGGTATGACAATATGCATGCATGCGAGAATGCAGGGAAGAAGGCCCGACAATTGAGCATGTGTTTTTGTCTTTAAGAGATAGTGGCGTGGGCTGGAGCATGCATCTATGGCGAGCAGAGGGAGTGAGGCACAACGATTTTGCAAAAGAGATAAACCTATAAATGAAAGAAGGTTGATGGAGAAACAGATAAATAGAAAGATAAAGATGCTAGCTAGTGTGCGTTAGAGATAGGAGTCGAGTGGATTAGAAGGCTGAGTTATAGGTGTGGGTGTGAGAGAGATGAAGAAAGGGTGCATGTGACTCACATACAAACAAATATCGGAGAGAAATGAGATCCCGAGAGATGGAGTTTTGTGTCTGCGAGAGAGTATGATATTTCAAAACGGGAGTGATAGCTAGAGAAACATCAGAGGGAATGAAAGATATCTCTAGGGAGAGAGAGTGTGTGTGAGCGACATACAAGAGAACAGTGGAGAAATATGAGACCCTAGGAGACAGAGTTTGTGTTTCTGTGTGAGAAAGAGATATTTAAGAGGAAGAGTCGTAGGTTCTCATACCTAAGGAGCGAAAGACATCTCTGTATGAGGGGTGTGCGAGTGGCACACAGGGGAATACTAGAGAGAAATGAGACCCCGGGAGACAAAGTTTTGTGTTTGCGTGAGAGAAAGAGATTCCACATGGAGAATTATAGTTAGAGACACATAGCAGGGAGCGAGATATACTTAGAGATAGATAGAGTGATGAAGGTTGAGGGAGAGTGTACCGTCAGTATGTTACGAAGATAAAAGATCATTGTCGACATACAGGTAGCACGAGAGATACCTGAGAGACAATGAACGCGTATAGGTCTAGAGAGATAGTCCTATATAAGCATGAGTGTAGTTATATGAGCCGAATATCTAGATTAAATGGGATTCAAATATTTAAAATGGAGATCACGACATCGATAATATCATAATGCAAATTGGTGTATCAGACATGCATATTCATTTGAATTTGGGGACACGTGTAATTTTATATAGTTTATCAATATTGGTGATCCATAGACTCTTTAATTAGAAACAATGCATGGTTTATATGCAATTAATGTCTATACGGGATTACACTATATGTTGCGTGTGTGAAACACATTATACATGTTTGAGAAGTAAAAAAACCCGCATGAAACACACATTAATTGGAGACAATTAGCGAGGAATGCATACATTGGATTTCAACATAAAGTGATTTCAAATATTTGATAATCCAAATTGATGGATACAACCTTATGAATCTGAGATAATGCCATTTGTAAACCATATTTATGTATAAAGAGTGTTGTGCTTTTGAAAGTGTATATAAAAAATGATGTATATAGAATTTTATTCCAATCGAAAATGGATCCCGCCCGAAAAAAATTAGAATACAAACGGGATTCGAATTGAGTTGGCATGGTAAACGTGCACTCTGCAAAATTTGAATGAAGAGGGGAAAGTCGCAGTAACTGCCCGAAACCAAAATCTGCAATATGGAAATTACTACTTCCTATCCCTGCCACGCAAAGCCTATCTGCTCGATTTTTATAGGTTTCGACAGGGGTAGGTTTGTAATTCCACTCAAACATGACATAACCGCCTCTCACCCAAATTCATACACGCTGGGCGCCAAAACATAGTGTGTCCTCAGCCGAAATCGACTCCCTCCCCGATTCATACACAGTGGGCGCCAGAAACAAACTCTCGTCGGCAAATATTCGGTGTATGCGGGATTATCGTCTTATCCCCAACCGGCCAATATTGATGTGATGTAGGAAATTTGAAACGGGGGCTAAGTTTGTAAATTTCCTCGCAGTTGAGAGAAGTGCGCCCTGAAGACATGGTTCCCCCCTTCCTCTCCACCTCCATTTCCCCATTCGTACTCCGTGAGCGCCAAAACACCCTCTCCACCCCAGCCTCCTCCATCCGCCACCCCAGCCTCCTCCGTCCGCCACCCCATCCACCGCCATCCTCCTCCACCATGCCGGAGCTGATACCCCGACGTCACCATCCATTACAAGAGATCGACCTCTCTCATCCACGGCTTTGGACCGGGATCCTTGCATCCTGTCCTCTCGCTTCATCCCCGCCGTCGTCCACCTTGCTGGCGCAGCTCCTACGACCGTCTCGTCCACCGCGCCCCGCCGCCACCGTCTACCCTCCTAGATCTGCTTCAACACCGCTGATAGCCATCGCTACCACAGCACCGTCAAATTCTCAGCAGATGCATACACGGTGCTACACCAGAGGCAATACTCTTTCGTATCTGCTCAACTTATTTATCGCAGCAAGAAAATAGATCGCCAATGCTTTACTCTGATTTCTTGTCCATCACTTACTTGCTAGTTGAAGGAAAACATTGGTTGCGAAGTTGCCTTTGTCCGGTTTGCACCTTCAGATCCGCCATGGCACGCTCAACACTATACTCCCAATGCTTAAGGTTTTCCCCTTTTATATTCCACACTAGTTAAATCACAGTAGTCTAAATTTCAAAATTGGGTCAGTCAATTTTTCAGAGCTCGCCGTAGTTCACCGCTGCGAATGAAGGGTCTCGGGTGGGGACTTTGGTTGGGGGCGGTGGTGGGGCCTCGCTGAACGAAGAAAACTCAACGCGTGTGGGGCGGGGTGGGGGTGGGGTGGTGGAGGAACACAGGAGATGGGGGCCAGTTGTTCGGCCGGCGGCCCATGCGGTGTTTTGTATGGGAAGAATCAAAGACGAGGAAGAAGAAGGGTTAGGAGATGTAGGATATTCATCCAACCACCTGAAATGGTTGACTGACCCAAATGACAAAAGTCACGCGACTTGCATGCATACATGCCTTTATATTAAGTACCGTCATCGTACCTGCTTAGCACTGCTCCTGAATCCATCAAGCTAAACAACGTGCTACTCATAATTCCAAACTTGTTGCTCAAGTACGAATCTGATATGATGCTGATATTACTAAAACAGATAACATTTAATTGGTCGTCTAATGTTCCTACTTTACTTTTGAAAAAGCACGTGCACCACATATACAGAGACAGTAGGGAGTTGCTTTCTTAATGCGCTCTGGTTCATCATGTGTGGGCACGGCGCAACAAACATTTTATTATCCAAAATCTACTTGCTATTATTTAGCATCTTCCTCTTCCGTTCTTATTTAATAAGTACTCTCTCCGTTCCTAAATACAAGTCTTTGTATAGATTCCACCATGGACTACATATGGAGAAAAATGAGTGAATCTACACTCTAAAATGTATTTGGATACATCTGTATGTGATCCATAATGGAAATCTCTACCAAGACTTATATTTTGGAACGGATGGAGTATGATAGTAGTACAGTATGTTCCTTGTACTGAAGATGAACAGGGACATTTGCAGTGTAGAGGTCTATACGGTCGGTTGGGATGGACACTTTGAACTCTTCGGGCCTCTTTGATTAGTAGGATTTTGTAAACATGGGAATAGGATTTGTAGTGGCCCGCCCACTTGAATCCTATAAGAATAGCAAGGAAATGCGGGGAGCTATGTCGTCTTTGAGAGTTACACTGATATTAATAGTACTGCACCTTTAGTTGAAGAGAGCTGGTATCCAAAGCCTTTCTAGCCGTACCGGCAATACTAGCACATATATTCCAGCAAGTTCCACTTTGCTGATTTTACTCTGATGCTTACAGTTTTCCCGTTATATCTACACTATGATCTATGTAGCTGCTTTGTGTTGCACTAGAGGCAGTCCACTCTTGAAGCTAAACACGGCAATGACTTGCAAAGTTGGCACCAAGGCATTGAGTGCCATTCTGGATGCAATGAAATTCATATGCTCCCCACCTGTTGATTCTTGTTCAGAATATGATCCTAATGACTATTCTAGCCTCGAGGAGTCAAAGGCAGATGGCCTGTCCTGTTCACCCATCAAGGTGGATGCTCTAATTTAGCAAGGTTTTATTGATTTCGTGTATCTTGCATATGTTGTCTTGCATTTCTTCTACTTTGTTGCACCGCCATCTGCTTAGTTTACTCATCATATATGTCGAGATTCCATGCCCATCCATTATCAATAAATTTTCCATCTATCATCATACCATGTTTTTCCACTCAAATGTTATTCTTGTGCATCAGACATGAAAAAGGAAGAGGGTGATTGCCGAACCTGAAGGAGCACCAACAAAGTTCTTGCAAAACGTGGTTGTGCCAGAGAAATCAGACATCACCTCACTTATATTGGCTGTACAACCAGTGACACAAAACGTAGGTCCGACTCCAGCAGACTGTACCCATACTTCACTGGCCACACCTCTAGCCGCACCACACAGGACCTGCACTCCAGCAAAAGGTATGCCGATTTCAGTTGCCGTAGCACCAGCCGTACCACAGAAAAATCCCACTCCAGCAAAAAGTACAGCAAGTCCACCGGCCGAAGACCTATCGCAACTGCAGAGACAACCAATTCCTGCAGATTGGAACCCCATTCCAGTTATTTCTAGTTTAAAAGACAATGCTTTCAATGTTGTGAGGGTCTACGTGCATATATTCCCATCATGGGAATATTATAGTGAAGACAAACACCATTTTCACATCTTCCTGTCCCACTTACGTGTAAGTGCTATTATTCATGGTGATTATTTTCCTGTTTTCTGCTGATTGAACACATCAATGATTTACATTACATTGTTATAAGTAGGCGAGGGTCAATATGCATAGTCATGATGAGCAAAGCTTGCTTGCGCTTTTCAAGGAAGCATTGCAGCAGTATTGGTGTTACCTGAGGAAATCACACTTTGATGGCAAGTCCATAAACGAATTTCTAGTGAAGTCTCCTGTGCTAAATTTAGAAGACATTGAATGGAAAAACCATGTTATGCACTGGTCTCGTTCCGAGGATGAGGTACTGTCTATGATATCGCATGGCAATTTGAACTTCTACTTTTCCACATGTGCCTTACGGATCTTTTTTGCAGGAAATTGCTCGAAAAAGAATTCCTGTTTGAAAAGAATGACAGGATATCACAAATATGCTGCCCGCTCTTTTGCTCTTGTTAGTACCTGTTGTCCTGTATCACTATACTTGCATACATACCTGGTTCATTATGTGACAGCAGTATGCATGATAGCTTGCTTATTAGTTGTTTTCTCCAAATTATCTGATCTGTATGAATGGTTATATTAGTGTAGAATATAATGCCAATGAAATTTTTTAGCTCTGCATTGTTCTTGTAAGTACCTACTGTCCTTTATCAGTGTATTGATATTGATAGGTAGTTGTTCATGTACCATCACTCTGCAGCTTATTTTCCTTTGCCCTCCATTTTCTACACATAAGATCTATATTTACTCTTACCATAAGGTTGGATAACACCGATGGTACTGAAGAAGTTTAGCTCTGCATTGCTCTTGGTTGTACCTTTTGCCTGTATCAATGTACTTACATTTATAGCTACTTGGTTATGTAGCATCACTATTCATCTTATCTTAAATATTCTCCATTTTTTCTTATATTGTCACATCTATATTTACTGTTAACAAAATGTAGAATAAAGGCAATGTTTATGAAGAAGATTCTATGGTAAACTTCTTTAATTGCCCACCCCATCAGCACAGACAAGGGCTTTATAGAGGCTTCCTTCACCAATAATGTAAGTTTGTCCTTCTCAAGCCTTCAAACTTTGTTGTGTATATTTGGTTAGGCATGACTACAACAACTGTTTATTTTTTGTGTTTGCATCAAATTGCATGTTTAAAGTTTATTATGTACTCGAGTTCATAAACAAAAGTTTGTCCTTCTCAATTTAAGTTTTCAGTTGTACAACCAAGTTCCTTCTTCATACCATGTAAATTAAACTATACTGAGCAAGTGATCTTATTTTGCCAATCTGAAATGGGATAAATTGACAGCACACTAACCATTGATACTTATGAGTTCTCGATCTGTAATCCAGTGGTGTCGTGAAGCTGCCAACTCCTTCACAATGTCATTTCCTTCCATGTCTTGACCTGAACAATACCATATTGTGTTAACGCTATTTTAAATCGTCAGTAAGAAATGTGATGAATTGTCAGCACTGATACTTATATGTGCAATACCTTTCATCTGTATGCTTGTTTATCTTTCAGAGTGAGGAGGATATAAGTGTCAAACAAGTGCAGCCTCACCAGCTTGCTCAGCTGCTTGCGCTGCAGCTCCCGAGCAAGGCTAACATTTCTTGAACTCTATTGAAGTGTTGTCGGTTTTATATATTATTTTGTCGGCGTGTTTATTTGCACTGGTGGATCTTTGATGCCCAGTGTATGTAATCTGTTGTCTGCTTGTGCTTTATTATCATTGTGGCGAACTTTGATGCCTAGTGGATGTAATATGTCATAATTTCTTTATTGTATAGTCTAGGTTTTTTTCCTTATTCACGATGCCGCAGATATTTTAATGTATATATATATGTATATATATGTATCCTGTCTTCGCAGTAAAATGGCCTAACCGTAAAATTACGGTACATAATCGGGCCGTCCTGCAAATCACCATGTATGATCCGCATCATGGGCCCTGTCATCTTGGTCCGTTAACAGGCCTAAATCTAAACTATCCCACTAGTAGATTCGGGCCTTTAATAGGCCGAGTAAACCGCCGGCCCTATTTTCCCAAGAAAACTCAATGGGCCTTTAGGAGGCTAAAAAGAAGGTTGGGTCTGAAACATGCTGAACAGCTCACGGGCCGGTAGCAGGACGAAATAGACCCCGGCCCATGAATGTGCCAATCAAATCATGGGCTTATAACAAGCCAAAATTGTCTCGGTCCTTGTTTGGCCCAATCAAATTATCGGCTACGAGTAGGCTGGATGCAAACCAGGCCGTAGTTAGGCCCAACTATATGACGGGCTTTTAACATGCCGAAATTAATATAGGGCCAAAATGTTAAACGGGCCCTTAATAGGCCGAAACTAATATCAGGCCGAATTACTAAATGGATCTTTAGCAAGTGGGCCCAAAATCATAGCGTCCAGTTGACGGGCCGAATCTGACATGGGCCATAATTTATCCCAAAGCCTCTTAAAGGGACGGACCTGATCTGGGCCGTAATTTGGCCCAGAACATGGTAGGCTTTTAACGGGCCAGATCTCATATGGGCCATTATTAGGCCCGGAACATGGCAGTCCATTAATGGATCGGATCAAATATGGGCCGGCATTTGGCCCAAAACATGGCAGCCAGTTAATGGGTCGGTCTACTAGGGTCCTCAAAATCTTGTGGGCCTACAGCTGGGCCGGCCCATTATTGTCGGCGAAATCTCGTGGGCCTTTAGATAGGCCGACCCATTATGGTCCACAAAAATCTTATGGGCCTTCACCTGGACCGGCCCATTATGGCCCGCAAAAATCTTATGGGCCTTTAGCTGGGCTGGCCCATTATGGTCTGCAAAATCTTGTGGGCCTTTAGTTGGGCCGGCCCATTTAAACTTTATGGGCCACTTTTGGGCCGGTCCACGTGTTAACATATCATAGGCGCATCTCGCCCATTCGATGAGTGACACTTGTGCCAACACGGAGCTGACACATGTTTCCTACAGCCAATGATGATTTTACACGTGGAAAATCCCCATTGGTCCAGGCTATTAACGGGTTATCGAATCCAAAACCGGACCCGATAGCTTAACGGCGTTCCGTTACGGTGGATGCCATGTGTCGGTCACCCTTGACGGAAGCACTTCTGTGACACGCGATTTATCATCATGGAAGTGGACACTTCCGTGATGATAATATTGGTAATGTCATGGAACACTTCTACGACAGCACAGGTATGACTATCTTGATTCTATCATAAATTTGTCATGGATGTACAAGCATGACAGAAAATGTGACCTACTGTGACAAACACGTATCATCACTGAAGTGTATTTTTTTCTAGTGGTGGTTGGCAACAATTGGGGAAACGTTTGGTCGGTTCAGCTGTCGAGTTGAACAGTTTCTATAAAGAATGACTGCTTAATCTATGAATGAAATATATGCTTAATTACTGAATTTTAGTTGCAAAAATTAGATAGTGCTAATGATTTTTAGCTGCATATTTTGACAAATCACAGTGTTACAAGGTTGACAAATGGCAATGTTACTAGATCAACAAATGTTAATCTTTCCAGTTTGACAAATAGCAACATACCCAATATGACCGATGCAATTCCTACCTAATTGTTTGTATGTGGTTGCACACGGGCCATCCAAAACAACCGTTTGCATTGAAGGGATGCCCAAATCCTGCGCTGTAAATTTTCCCTTAACTTAAGGGGGAAGACCATAGCTCTCACTTTGCATACGGGTGTTCTATCTAAAATATTTGCAATCAGGACCTACAGAAATCTTGCTCGGCACATTTTCCCATGGCTTCCTAGGGAAGCTGTCAGTCTGCATACGGGTGTTCTGACTAAAACGTTTGCGATGAGTGTTTTATATTTAAAAACCATTGACATTTTTTCAAAAGAAAATCATTTGATAAATCTGTACATTAAGAGAGAAAATGCAAGTTCATTCAAACCATATCTTTCATTTAGTCACACTGCGAATTTATATTCATATGATGGAGAAATCGAGATATAGTATTAAACCCCCCAAAAACCTATTTCTGGCGGCGATGGAGGCGGCGTGCCGTCCGTCGTTGTCGTTATCATCCTCCGGGACGCCGATTTTGAAGTCTTCAAGGCAACATAGAATGTTCTTCACATGTAAATCAAACATCACGTCTTCGTGCGATCGATGGGCGGGGAGCGGGAGGATGACAACTTGCAACGCTAAGAGCTAGCGCTGGACGGCGGCGTCGCATGCCGCTGAGGGCGACGTGCTCACAGGCATGGGTGCGGCGGGTGCAGCCAAACGCACAGGGACCGGCGCCGCGGTGGGTGGAGGGGCATGCATGGGCACGGGCGCGGCGGGTGCAGCCAAACGCATGGGGACCGGCGCCACCATGGGTGGAGGGGCGCGCACGGGACGGGCGCTGGCGCTGACATGTACACGATCTCGCGCGGGTCCGCGGAGACCTCGCTGATGCCCACGGCTTCCAGCTCTACGATAGTGCTCGGCGACTAGCCCGACAATGCTACGGGGATGGTCGCTGGCGCCGGCGTGGGGATGGGAGCTGGGACGGGAGCGGGGGCAACAACAGCCGCGGCTAGCTCGTTCAGGGCCATGTCCATGAGGCCCCATTACTCCTTATTTTCTATCTCCTCTGGCTTGGAGTCAACTTCAACAAACTTGAAGACTAGTGGCAGATGATCATTGTACGCCATGGCGTTGGTGGAGGTCTGCAGGAGGGAGGGGAATGGGAGGCGAACAGTAAGCCAACCGTATTAAACAGTAGCTCGGACACCATTAACGGAGAGGAAGGCAGGCGGCCATGGAAGTCAAAGGGCTTGCTTCCTAGTGGGTCTGCCCAGCATACAGATCGGATGCTTCCCGGTGAGCTTGTACATTGGAGGACAGCTTGCTCGCATCTTAGTCATCCTGCGCACCGGACTACGCTCGCACGCCTCCCGTTCAGTCAAGCAGCTGTCTTCATGACACCTCCTATAGCCACTAAAACCAAGACACATGGCGTCACGTGAATGGTTAACATGACACACACGATTTGAATTATTCAAAAGTTTGAGATATTAAAGTGGTAGCTATTTTTTCAAAAATGCCTTTATTGGCTGTTATTCGAGTGTGCCTTCTCTCAAAATGGACACAAAAATACCATAACATGTCGGGTGCCATTCCTTGATAGCATGCCAAGTTTCATGAATTTCAGACGAATTTTGGATTTAGTAGAATTTGAAAACAAAGTATCTCAATGTTTTGCCAACAATCAACAGTGCCCTGGTGTTTGAAATTCATTCCCATTTCTTGTATGGGACCTAAGCATGCACCCAATGACACAGATTTGATTTTTCAACCAATTTATATGCACTAGAGCATGTGCATGTAGTTCAAATTTGAATTATGCACATAAAATGCCTAGAAAACCCAGTTAATATATAAAAATGTCCAAACGAACCCCGAAAAGTTCCAAAATTTAACACAACACTCCTGTTGTTCTATGTTGACACTAGAAATTTTTTGAAAGCAATAAGAGGCAACGGATATCATTTCGTCCCCAAAGGTGGCACATTCCCTACCGAAACCATCAGGTTTGTTGTGAGAAGCTCTAGTTTGCGAGAAGCTTATGCCCAAACCAGCCCCAATTGTGACAAAAAATTTACCACGACACGTTGATGCCCCTCCATGATAGCATGTCAAGTTTCATGAATTTCAAAGTTTTGGAATTACTAGAATTAAGAAACAAGGTATGTCAACATTTTGCCGGCAATCTACAATGCCCTGGTATTTGAAATTCATTATCATTTCTTGCATGGGACCTAAGCATGCACCCAATTACACAGATTTGATTTTTCAACCATTTTATATGCACTTGAGCATGTGCATGTAGTTCAAATTTTAATTATGCACATAAAATGCCTAGAAACCTAGTTAATGTATAAAAATGTCCAAACGAACCCCGAAAATTCGGAAATTTGACACAACACACCTGTTGTTCTATGTTGACACTAGAAATTTTTGAAAGCAATAAGAGGCAATGGATATCGTTTCGTCTCCAAAGGTGGCACGTTCCCTACTGAAACCATGAGGCTTGTTGTGACAAGCTCTGGTTTGTGAGAAGCTTATGCCCAAACCTGCCCCAAATGGGACAAAAATTTTACCATGGCATGTTGATGCCACTCCATGATAGCATGATATGTTTCATGAATTTCAGACAAGTTTTGGATTTACTAGAATTTTAAAACCAGGTATCTCAATGTTTGCGGCCGAGTGACGGTGGCAGGGTGTTTGAAATTCATTCCCATATCTTGCATGGGACCTAACACTACTGCAGGATGCTGCTAATGCAACACTATGATCAGAGACCGTTCGACGAAACTGTGCGCGATGTAATAATCGCAAACGGTGGTGTAAAAACCCGTCAAAAAAGGTGTAAAATGTTTGCGATGGAGGATGCATCAAACACGGTTCAGATATTAGTTGCGTGTGCAACGTAGGGCATACAGATCAGTTCAATTAACTATTTGCGATGAGGAGGAACAAAAGAAACGGGCAGCCAGATGAAGGTGTGTGCGATATGCATTATATGGTTCACTCAGATGAACTGTTTGTGATTAGGCAACACAAAATAAACGGTCAGCCAGATCATGGTGTGTGCAATATACGGCATGCGGTTCACTCGGATTAACTGTTTGCGTTGAGAGAAGAGAACAGAAACGGTTCAACTTTACAAGATGTGTGTGATACATGGCAAACAGGTCTGTAGTCGGAAACGTGTGCGAAGACCGATAACAACACAGACGATTACTGCTAACAAGTTATGTGTGTTGTGAGCAAATGATTGCTGGTATACAATTGTGAGTAATTGATGAAAACAACACCGACGGGTTCCATTGTTTAGTCCGTGCGATGTGATTTTCTTTGTCCTCACAACATCTAGGCTATGTCTACAGAGCATCAACATATATACTTAAAAGGACAACATTGCATAACCTAATTAAGCATACAATTAAAATGAAAGTCATTGCACATGGTTCCAAATTTGGGAACCATGTGTGATTGACGTACTACCTTTGTCCTGGTTTATTGGTCCCCTTTGTAATTTTTACCAAATATTTAACTAAGAAATGTTTATGCATGTCACCAAAAATTATATCATTGAACACTATGCTCAAATACCCATCCAACGATATAACTTTTGCTGACCTGCAATAACATTTTGTCATTTAAATCTTTTTTCAAAATTTAACACAAAATACAAAGGGGACCAACAAACCAAGACGGAGGTAGATTCCGTCAACCGAACTAATTTCATCCATATCTCACGGTTAGAAATAAGTAAACATAGATTAAAACATACTTAGCCATAGATAATAAGCGTACACGTACACAAGCATAGTTCAACCATAAGTACATAGTTCAACCTTCATTAAGCATATTCGAGCGTACATAGTTTGATCCCATATCTCATCTCACATGCCGGCACGATCGTGAAGCTTCTCCTAGTACTCGGCGTACGCGGCGTGGACCATCCTGTGAGAATACTCCTGCTTGAAGGAGCCAACGACCCATCCTCTTGCATGCACCAGAAAACTTAGATACGCGTTGTGAAACTTGTGGTTTCAAAATGGGCATCGATAGCCGCCGTTCCAGGTCATAATACGCCTGTTATGCATTCCCGCATAAAGCTCCCTTAGGATTTGCCTCTTGTACCTCCTCTGGCCATCTTCATCCTCGCTGTCCACATCGTCAGATAACACCTATACAAATAGTAAAACAAATTTGGCATCAAATCAATGATTACATGCCGTGAAGTAGGATTAGGAATTTATGGCTATATATTTATACATATCTAGAGATTATCGTTTGATTTTTAGGCACAGTCGTCTATGTACAGACCAATCTTGAAGAAAATAATGGCACAAACATATCTAGGTCATTCAAAATCAATTGTCAGGTCCTGGCTAGGAATTATTAGCATGAACACTAACCCTAGTCGGTTACTAGCACAAATCATCTGGAGAAATGAAATAACTAATCACTTATCACTTGTACCATTCAAACAATCAATACACTACACGGATCTAACGAAACTTACTTAGATTTCATGGATTGGGAGAACTTAACCATAGGATTTCTATTCAAAAAAGGGGGATGCGGGAGTAACCAGAGAAACCCTACGATCTATTTGACATATAAATGGGTATAGATGACTTACCAATTGTCCGTCGTCGTTGGAGTCGTCGCCGGAGTGGTCGTTGGAGTCGTCGCCGGTATCGTCACCAGAGTCGGTGTGGAACTCCACCTCCGGTTGTGGAAGCTCGACTTCGTCGATGACGTCAGGATGCAGCGATAACTCGCCGGCGGTGACGGCAACCACTGTCTCCATCTCCACCCATGCTCCGGTGCTTCATAAGCGCCGGCGTCACCACTGCCTCCGATGGGGCGCTTTGGCAGCATCATCACACACTGATGGCTTTGAGGACTGAGAGCGGCATCGAGGATGCAAGCGAAGAGAGAGGATTGTGTGTGTGCGAGGATGGGGGGTGCGGCCACTCGGGCGCACCATTAATATGGAATAGTGGGAGTTGTGGGAGAGAGGCGGGCGGCGGTCAAACTGATGGCTCACCTCCTGATGAGCCTGCGCACTAGACTACTGGCATGCCTACCAAAGTTTCACACAGCTACTCGCACGCCACTTGATGACACTGCACAGCGAGCACGCCTCGGTCAATTCACACATCTGCGCGCACGCCTCCTGGTCTGCCTGCGCGGCGGACTACTCGCATGCGTCCCGTCAACTTATGCCTGCTCGCTTGACACACGGGTTGCGCGGGGGCACGTATATTGTTTTTCTATTTGGATGATTAATGCTGCCGCTTTATTGCTTAACCGAAGCATGGCACATATCCATTGTTGGTCTAACGCTCATGGTTCGAATAAATAAACCGTTTGGGATATTGGTTCCCGATTATTAATAATCTCTCATTTGTAATTAGATAAAGATTACATCACAACTGGTCTCAAATTTGACAAAAAAGTACAGTGCCACTTTGTATTGGTGTCCATATGAAAACACGATAAGTTTCATGAACTTCAAATAAGTTTTGGATGTACTACAATTTAAAAATCAAGATTCTCAAAGTTTGAAATTTGTTGCACGGGTAGTAAACATGCACCCAGTGAGACACACGTGTTTTTGCAATCCATTTAGGTGCACTGTCAAGTGTGCATGTAGCTCAAATTTGATTTTTGCACATTATACCCATAGAAAATCAATCAATTAATGTACTGAAATGCCTTAATGATCTCTGTGATTCTTTTGGAATTAAAACGTCCCTCCTTTGGTAACATATGTTCACCGCGGGATAATTAATTTAACATGCATCATAGTTATGGTGGATTCGCGGTGTATGTGTGGGTGTGTGCGTCTGGGGGTGGCGGGTGGCTCGCAGTACACTACGAATTGTGAGCCATCGTGTGGGTTGGCTGTTTTGTTAGGAAGGCCGGTGCCACATCAGAGTCATGAATTCGTTATTTAAAACATTACACAACCCTTTCGTGCATACATGTTTTGGCCACATGCAGTCGATGGTTGACCTACACGACACTCAATACTTGCATGTGACACTTTCTGTGGGCCTGCGAGGTCGTCATCCATCACTTTGACGAACAGCCGGCACTGAGGTTAATTTGACCAGCAAGGTAGAATCTTTTTTGTTTGTGTTATGGTGGTATATAGTACGCGTCGAAGAGGTGGGAGGGGACTAGCATATATACTATACCTACATGTCTGTGAGCAAGTACACCTCACTCAGTGCTGGGACTTTTCAGTTTCTGAGGCATGTGCCGCATCAAAATTGTGAAATTGGTTATTCAAACATCACACAACACCTATTTGGGCCACTTGCATGCACGCGGTGGTTATCCTAGCTAGGACACTCATGTGTGACGCTTCCATCTGTGGGCGCACGAGGCCATCGTTTATGCATGCATGCATCACTTTGACCTACATCGGGAGAGGTTAATTAGTTTCACCATCGATGAGGATTCTTTTGGGTTGTATATATTACGGCAGGAGCATGTAGTATGAGGTGAAGAGAGGGGAAGGGGATCACCATATGTAGTACGCTTCATGAACCTTGCTCTATGTGGGTGCATGGTTTACGATTTTTGAGGCATGTGGCACATCAAAGTTGTGCATTTTGGGTATTCAACATATATATGTTTGGCCCGCATGCAAAGCGGTGGTGGTTGTCCTCTCGCACCCACTTAAGCGGTTATCAGCGATATCGACGCTTTCCATCTATGGGCCCGCTTGGTCCATCACTACATTTTGCGTGACAACACCAGAGAGGTTAATTTGACTTAGGAGGGGATTATTATTTTCGCTTGTAATATGGTATATATATAGGTCATGCTCTGGGATGACACGCTTGATACAGTTTGAGCACACGTCATGAACTGCTCTTACTCTGTGTGGGGAGCTAGTGTATGATTTTTGATGCATGCGCCACATCAATGTTGCGAAATGGTATTCAAACATGCATGCATGCATCACCTCCATACATATAAATGTAGTGATTGCCATCGAACGGTACACTCCCTCACATGGTTATCGGCGACAAGCCTATATATTCATGGGCCCGTTTGGACATCCATGATCACCTTGACCGACCACAAGATAGGTTACCATGGCAGCTTCTTCATTTGGTTCGTGTTATCGTAGTATAGGTCATGGTGAGATTCAAACCTAATTAAGTTTGAGCGCATATACTATGCACGCATGCATGCATGAATCCCCATCGTTGGTTTGAAGTGTGGTGTAACATACATATGCATCGTCAACCTAACCCTCACTCAGTGTGGGGATTTCTAGTTCGAAATCATAGTGCCACATCAAAGTTGTTACATCATCACTCAAAAACACACCTCTCCATACATATGTCTAGGCCACACGCATGTAGTGGTTGTCCTCGAGGACTAGATACTTGCGTGATTATTGACGAGCTAGCCATCTCCGGGGTCGCATGGACGGCCATCACTTTGACCAGCAATAAGTGAGAGGTTGGACGACCAAGGTGGATTATTCTTGGTCCGTGTTTTGATCCATCTTGGTGAGATATGCCTCTCTGACCCGCCGACTGAAAGTGTGTGTGTGGGGGGGGTTATTCTTCACACTTTGCTAGGAGAGCCTCGGTTGGGGGGAATGCATTCATAGCTTAGGATTCCCTTCGTGGCGAGACGAGGGTCGCTGCTAGCTGCTACTTCGCACTTTGCTAGGTGAACCACGGTTGGGGTGCTATCACGGAATATCCGCTGCCATCTATGGAACCGGGAGGCACCTTACTGGTTCGGCAGGGGGACGTCGCATTGCACAAAGAGCAGACCAGCGCACAGCAGCACGATAGAGAACACACAAGAAATTTACCCTGGTTCGGGACGCCGAGAGGCGTAAAACCCTACTTCTACTTTGGTGGATTGATGGTGGAATGGAGATGGTGAAGCATAGTACAGTTGCCCGGCATGGGTTGCCTTATGACAATAGTGACTACGCGCGTATGGGGGAGT
The DNA here is from genome assembly GCF_003073215.2 of Triticum urartu. NCBI lineage: Eukaryota > Viridiplantae > Streptophyta > Magnoliopsida > Poales > Poaceae > Triticum > Triticum urartu. Next base: position 314,879,347 of record NC_053027.1, read on the forward strand.
GGGTTCATTAACTTTCCAACCCTTTCTATGGTTGCCATGGGCCTCCTTTTATAGATTAAGGGTTACCAAGTAGTCATTATGCACTGATATGATAGCAAACAATGCTATCATACCTAACTCTGCGGGCTGACAAGGCGCATTAAATGCACCGCTTAGTGTCACATCACTGGTTTCTCGGCAAGGCTTGCCAGGCTATCTTGCCAGCTCTGCGCCTGTTCTCTCGACACGTCACAGGATAGGTGTCGTCTATAGGTTTCTTCTGTAGGAAACGGCTGCCATGTGGCGAATGGCTGCCACTTAATCGCCTTGCAGCTTGACACCGCACCGATGGCAGACATGGGTCGTGCCGGAGTGGTTGGTGAGGTGGTTTTGCCTCTGCGAGCCCCAGCAGGCCCTGCCGGGTTGTCTTGGTCTTCTACTTCTGGGGGTGGCCTTGCCCCTTGCCGGGCTCGCCTGTCCGGCAAGGGACGCCCTTCTCTTGGCGACATCTTGCTTCTCTGGCTTGGCCTTAGTCTCTCCAAGCTGCATGCTGGTTCTTCCAAATCTCTTGGTTTCTTGTGTTCGGGCTTGGGTTGGTGCACCAATCTTGCTCTCGTGCCTGTGCACAGTCTGGGCAACAGACCCAGGGTTTGTCACACCGACATAAGCCCTCGAGCCTGCCCCGAACGCGCTACTGAGCGTCATTGGGGTAGGGCCTAATAAGTGCATAGACAGGGTTGCTGAAGGGGTCGGCCCCTTCAGGTCTTCATTGCTTCTTCATCAGCCTTCATTCCGGGCCAATTTCCGGTTTCTCCGCGTGTGGTGTAAAGCCAATAGTGGTGGGGCTGCTCCAGTGATGGCCCGGGAATGACTTCAATGCACGGGGTAGAAACTGCCAATTTACTCTTCCCACAGCGCACCCTTATCCTTGGTCACGTATGCTGCATGCATCGCGCGGGGTAGGTTCCCTACTTGGAATCTCCCTTGGATTTGAAAGGAAGGTTCGGGTGACACGGCACCGACATTGGGAGTGGCAACCCTGGTGTGCTTGCCACCGGGTCGCTCGTGGCCTTGACTTCAGTGGGAGGGGACATGAGCGACGCCGTGTCACAGCTTGAAGTAGGCATGGCGTGTGGTAGTTGATCGCTCCCCATTCGTCTCCCCTTTGCGGTGCTGGGGAGGGGTCATGGAAGGGATTCACCGTTGATAGGGGCAAACCTGGCACGTACGGGGCGTTGTCCTTCTGTCGTGCAGGAAGGCTCCCTGCTCTCGCATGCGTCTGATAACCCACAAGTATAGGGGATCAATTGTAGCCTCTTTCCATAAGTAAGAGTGTCGAACCCAACGAGGAGCTAAAGGTAGATCAAATATTCTCTCAAGTTCTATGGACCACCGATACAACTCTACTCATGCTTAACGTTCGCTTTACCTAGAACAAGTATGAAACTAGAAGTACTTTGTAGGTGTTGTTGGATAAGTTTACAAGATAATAAAGAGCGCGTAAATAAAAACTAGGGGTTGTTTAGATAAAGAGGCAATAAATTTAGTATAGCGAGTGTGGAAAAGTGGTGGTAGGAGTTGCAAAATTGTCCCTAAGATATTGACTACTTTACTAGAGCGATAGGACAACGAAAATCTACTCAGACATCATAGGATGGCAACACATCAGTGGATAATAATATGAAGCATAAAGCACCATGTTCAAGTAGAGGGTACAGTGGGTTGCGGGAGACTGAACCGCTGTAGATAGATGGGGGAAGGTGATGAAGATGTTGGTGAAGATGACGGAGGTGTTGGTGCAGATTGTGGTGTCGACGATGGCCCCGGCGGCATTCCGGCGCCACCTGGAGAGAGGGGGAGAGAGCCCCCTTCTTCTTCTTCTTCTTCCTTGACCTTCTCCCTAGATGGGAGAACGGTTTCCCCTCTCGTCCATGGCCTCCATGGAGGCGGAGGGGCGAGAGCCCCTCCGAGATTGGATCTGTCTCTCTGTCTCTCTCTGTTTCTGCGCTCCAGATTCTGCCCTTTCACCGTTTCTTATATTCCCGGAGATCTGTAACTCCGATTGGGCTGAAATTTGGATACGATTTTTATCCGGATATTATATTTCTTGCAGCCAAAGAAGGGCACCAACCACCTTATGGGGTGGACACGAGGACCCAGGGCACGCTGGACCCCCTAGGGCGCGCCCCCTGCCTCATGGCCCCCTCGGGCGTCGTCTCGCATTGATTCTTCTTCCAAAAATTCACATATATTCCAAAAAAATTCTCCTTCAGTTTTTATCCTGACTAGACTCCGTGTGATATGCATTTTATACCAAACAAAAAAACATGCAACAAATTGGAACTGGCACTGGGCACTGGATCAATAGGATAGTCCCAAAAATAGTATAAAAAGTTCCCAAAAGAATATGAAAGTTGTATAATATTGGCATGGAACAATAAAAAATTATAGATACAACGGAGACGTATCAGCATCCCCAAGCTTAATTCCTGCTCGTCCTCGAGTGGGTAAATGATAAAAAAGATAATTTTTGATGTGGAATGCTACCTAGCATAATCTTGATCATGTAGTCTAATCATGGCATGAATATTAAGACACGAGTGATTCAAAGGAATAGTCTATCATTTGACATTAAGACAATAATACTTCAAGCATACTAATAAAGCAATCATGTCTTTTCAAAATAACATGGCCAAAGAAAGTTATCCCTACAAAATCATATGGTCTGGCTATGCTCCATCTTCACCACACAAAATATTCAAATCATGCACAACCCCGATGAGAAGCCAAGCAATTGTTTCATACTTTTGACGTTCTCAAACCTTTTCAACTTTCATGCAATACATGAGCGTGAGCCATGGATATAGCACTATAGGTGGAATATAATATGATGTTGGAGGTTGCGTGGAGAAGACAAAAAGGGAGAAAGTCTCACATTGATGCGGCTAATCACTGGGCTTTGGAGATGCCCATCAATTAATGTCAATGTGAGGAGTAGGGATTGTCATGCAACCGATGCACTAGAGTTATAAGTGTATGAAAGCTCAAACTGAAAACTAAGTGGGTGTGCATCCAACTTGCTTGCTCATGAAGACCTCGGGCATTTTAGGAAGCACAACATCGGAATATACAAGCCAAGTTATATAATGAAAAATTCCCACTAGTATAAAGTGATAACTCAAGAGACTCCCTATATGAAGAGCATGGTGCTACTCTGAAGCACAAGTGTAGTAAAAGGATAGTAACATTGCCCCTTCTCTCTTTTTTCCTTTTCTTTTGTTTTTTTGGTGGGACTCTTTGGCCTCATTTTTTTTATTTTAGCTTCTTTGGCCTCTTTTATTTTGATAACCTCACATGGGACAATGTTCTAATAATGATGATCATCACACTTTTATTTACTTACAACTCGATACTAGAACAAAGATAGGACTCTATATGAATGCCTCTGGCATTGTACCAGGATGTGCGATGATCTAGGGTAGCAAAGATATCAAAAACCGGACAAGCCATGAAAATATCATGCTAGCTATCTTACAATCATTCAAAGCAATATGACAATGAATGCTCAAGTCATGTATATGATGATGATGGAAGTTGCATGTCAATATATCTCGGAATGGCTATGGAAATGCCATAATAGGTAGGTATGGTGGCTGTTTTGAGGAAGATATAAGGAGTCTTATGTGTGAAAGAGCATATCGTATCACGGTGTTTGGATGCACCGGTGAAGTTTTCACCAACTCTCAAGGTGAGAAAGGGCAATGCACGGTACCGAAGAGGCTAGCAATGATGGAAGGGTGAGAGTGCGTATAATCCATGGACGAAAACATTAGTCATAAAGAACTCACATACTTATTGCAAAGGTCTATTAGCTATCAAAACAAAGTAGTACGTACATGCTCCTAGGGGGATAGATTGGTAGGAAAAGACCATCGCTCAGCCCCGACCGCCACTCATACGGAAGACAATCAATAAATAAATTATGCTCTGACTTCATCACATAACGGTTCACCATACGTGCATGCTACGGGAATCACAAACTTCAACACATGTATTTCTACAATCCACAACTACCCACTAGTATGACTCTAATATCACCATCTTTATATCGCAAAACTATTGCAAGGAATCAAACATATCATATTCAGTGATCTAAAAGTTTTATGCAGGATTTTATGACTAACCATGTGAATGACCAATTCCTGTCATCTCTCTAAATAGATATAAGTGAAGCAAGAGAGTTTAATTCTTTTTACAAAAGATATGCCCACACTCTAACAAATATAAGTGAAGCGAAAGAGCATTCTACAAATGGCGGTTTTCTATGCGAAGAGAAATAGGAAACCCAAACATCAAATGATATAAGTGAAGCACATGAAGCATTCTATAAAGCCATACTCAAAAGATATAAGTGAAGTGCAAAGATGATTCTACAAATCAACTGTGGACTATCTCATAACACCATGGTGCATAAAAGAAAAGTGGAAACTAAATGCAAAAGACGCTCCAAGATTTGGACATATCGCATGAACGAAACGAATCCGAAAACATACCGATACTTGTTGAAGAAAGATGGGATGCCTTCCGGGGCATCCCCAAGCTTAGACACTTGAGTATCCTTGAATATTTACTTGGGGTGCCTTGGGAATCCCAAGCATGAACTCTTGCCTCTTCTCCTTCTACTCACATGGAGACCTCCTCGATCTTCGAACACTTCATCCACACAAAACTCAACAGAAAAACTCAGTAAGATCCGTTAGTATAATAAAGCAAATCACTACTCTAAGTACTATTGAAAACATATTCATATTTTGTTTTTGCATTGTAGCTACTGTAATATAACTTCTCCATGGCTTAATCCACTGATATAAATTGATAGTTTCATCAAAACAAGCAAACTATGCATCAAAAACAGAATCTGTCTTAAACAGGACAGTCTGTAATAATCTGAACATTCACCATACCTCTGGTACTCCAAAAATTCTGAAATAATTAGAAAAATTAAACAATTTGCATAGAAAAACATTGCAAAAGGTTTCAGATTCGTTTGACGTTCCAGTAAAAAAAATGTAAAATCGCTCACTACAGCCAAAGTTTTTGTCTTGCACCGCACAAACCAACAAGCAATCTAAACATCCTAAAGGCAAACCTTGGCACATTATTTTTATTTTAAAAAAATTATAAAAGCACTCAACAGAAATAAATGACTCTCTAAAACTTCCGGGTTGTCTCCCTGGCAGCACTTTCTGTAAAGCCATTAAGCTAGGCATATAGTGCTCAATTGATGGACCCACCCGGATCCCAAGGTATATCAAACCCAATTTTAATTAACAATGATTTGTGATTTAGTAGTGAGCAAAAAGCAACATATATCAAGAAACAATGAAGTCTAACTCTCTTCCAATGCATCGGCATGTCATAAAAGAACAGCTCATGCACACATAGTAAAGGCCAATGCATAGTATAAACAATTTCTTGCAGTTTTCTCATATTGGAAACATGGAGACGCGGAGATGTAGTTCCTCTCTCATAATAATTATGAGTAGGAGCAGCAAGCACGTGCATATTGTATCTATCAAAATCATCATGTGTAGTAGTAAAACGCAACCCATCAATATAATCCTTAATAAGGGCAAACTTCTCCGATATAGTGTAGTCGGGAGAATTCAAAAAGATAATAGGACTATCATGCGTGGGTGCAATAACAACAATTTCATGTTTAACATAAGGAACTATATCAAGTTCATCTCCATAAGCATAATTCATATTGGCATCTTGGCCACAAGCATAGCAAGCATCATCAAAAAGGGATATTTCAAAAGAATCAACGGGATCATAACAATCATCATAGCATTCATCCTTCGGTGGATTCGAAGGGAAATTAAAAAATGTATGGGATAAAGAGTTACTCTCATTAGATGGTGCGAACGGGTGATCAATCCGCTCTTCCTCCTTTTGTTCTTCCATCACCTCCTCATCTTTTTCATCCAATGAGCTCACAATGTCATTAATTTCATCTTCCATAGACTCCTGCAAAATATTAGTCTCTTCTTGTACACCGGAGGAGTACTCAATATATGGTTTAATATAAGGATTAGAAGCATAATTATCATAGCAATACTTAAGTATGGCCAAATTTTCAGATTTGTAGAGAGTAGTATCACACTCTTCAATAAAAGAAGCAATTTCACAAGTACCTGTGAAAGAAACAAATTCTTCTATTTGTTGAACATTATAGTAATTATAAACACCCTTAGTATACGAAGATACGATTCCATTATCACTAAACCCACATTGGTAAGGAAGGTGTTTCCTAGGGTCTTTAGAACAACAAGTACAATCATATATTTCACGTAAATTCCAAGCATATCACTACAAACGATGAATTTGATCCAGTAAAAGTTTCCCTTTTTCAGATATGCGGTGTCGCACCTAACAAGCATGCTCATCTAAAGATTTTCCCTCAACTAAGCTAGTTGGGGTTTCAGCCCGAGCACACAAGGATCGAAGATGATCCAAGTAAAAAAGCTTCAGTAGTGTGATAGATTTTGAGGGGTTCTTCAACCATTGGTTCAATAGGTAGCACTAACTTTTTTGGTATTTTGTGTTTCCTACCCATAACTAAAGATAGATAACAAGAGCACAAAATAAAAACTACTTAGTGATAAAGCAAACAAGCACACACAAGAATATTCACCCCACGCTATAACTCCCCGGCAACGGCGCTAGAAAAAGGTCTTGATAACCACAAGTATAGGGGATCAATTGTAGCCTCTTTTGATAAGTAAGAGTGTCGAACCCAACGAGGAGGTAAAGGTACAAAAAATATTCCCTCAAGTTCTATTGACCACCGATACAACTCTACGCACGCTTAACGTTCGCTTTACATAGAACAAGTATGAAACTAGAAGTACTTTGTAGGTGTTGTTGGGTAAGTTTGCAAGATAATGAAGAGCGCATAAATAAAAACTAGGGGTTTCTTAGATAAAGGAGCAATAAAGTTTGTATAGTGAGTGTGGAAAAGTGGTGGTAGGAGTTGCGAAATTGTCCCTAAGCAATTGACTACTTTACTAGACCGATAGGACAACAAAAATCTACTTAGACATCATAGGATTGCAACACATCATTGGATAATAATAGGAAGCATAAAGCACCTTGTTCAATTAGAGGGTACAGCGGGTTGCGGGAGAGTGGACCGCTGTAGATAGATGGCGGAAGGTGATGAAGATGTTGGTCAAGATGACAGAGGTGTTGGTGTAGATTGCGTTGATGATGATGGCCCCGACGGCATTTCGGCGCCACCGGGAGAGAGGGGGAGAGAGCCCCCCTTCTTCTTCTTCTTCTTCCTTGACCTTCTACCTTGATGGGAGAAGGGATTCCCCTATGGTCCATGGCCTCCATGGCGGCGGAGGGGCGAGAGCCTCTTCGAGATTGGACCCGTCTCTGTATTTATGCGCTCCAGATTCTGCCCTTTCAGCGTTTCTTATATTCTCGGAGATCCGTAATTTCGATTGGGCTGAAATTTGGTCATGATTTTTATCCGGATATTAGATTTCTTGCAATGAAATAATGGCACCAACCGCCTTACGGGGTGGACACGAGGGCCCAGGGCACGCCTGACCCCCTGGGGCGCGCCCCTTGCCTCGTGGCCCCCTCGGGCATCGTCTCGCGTTGATTCTTCATCCAAAAATTCACATATATTCCAAAAAAAATCTCTGTCAGTTTTAATCCCGTTTGGTCTCTGTTTGATATGGATTTTATGTGGAAAAAACATGCAACAAATAGGAACTGGCACTGGGCACTAGATCAATATGTTAGTCCCAAAAATAGTATAAAAAGTTGCCAAAAGTATATGAAACTTGTATAATATTGGCATGGAACATTAAAAAATTATAGCTACGACTCAGATGTATCAGTGTACTCGGGACGTGCGGTGACTTCTGATGCCAGGACCCCTAGGGATGACCATACTCTCTATGGGGAGGCCCGGAGAGCATGGCGTCCGCGGTGATGGGTGCACCGGGGCCTTCGGGCGGTAGTGGTGCGGACGGTAGCGGCAACCCATGACGCGTCAAGAACGGGGATGACCGTTCCGACGAGTCCTGTTTGCCGGGGACTCCGTGTCCCCCATCTATTCCTCCGGCAATGTCACCATCCACGCCTGCCCCCTGGTTTCTTCCTCCCTACCAGGGAGCGGCGCCGTCCCGATCCTAGGGAGGTGCCGAATCCCAGCTGTGCCTGTCTCCGGCCCCTTTGACCTCTTCCTACAGGAGATGGATAGGGGCAAAGGCATAACGGGACACTTATCTTTTTTCAGTCTTAAACTTGTAGGCAATCGCCAAATTTTAATTCAAAATAATGTAAACCCTCGAGTTCATCTTTGTGTTCTGTAATGCTTGTACTTGTGTTAGCATATGAATGAAAAAGATGAACCTTGTCGGGAACCCGTGCATGTATATGTCCATACAGACGTGGAATGCCTCTTTACTATAAATAAATGAGTTTTCCTGGTAGGCTATCCTATCAGCACCCTCTTTGTCTGTCGGAGAACTACGTCTACCAGGGAACAGATAGAGGGGCCAGCCCCCCGCCAACTCCTTTTTTAAGAAAGGCCATTGCAACCATCCTGGCTAAAGCAACGCTCGAATCATGGATGGGAGCACCTAAGTCTCAAAGGAGACGTGAGGTTTTCTAATGCAAAGTTATAGCTTTACAGAACACTAATGAACATGAGGTAGAACTAATCTGCTTGGCTTGCCGGGGATCTGTCGGTGCAACAAACCCTGGGTTTGTTGACCAAACGTGCATAGGCACAAGATCAAGCTTGAAGCACCAGCTTAAGTCAGAGATTGGAGAATGATACGTCCATTTTGCATCATGCTTTTATATTGATATTTATTGCATTATGGACTGTTATTACACATTATGTCACAATACTTATGCCTATTCTCTCTTATTTTACAAGGTTTACATAAAGAGGGAGAATGCCGGCAGCTGGATTCTGGGATGGAAAAGGAGCAAATATTTAAGACCTATTCTGCACAACTCCAAAATTCCTAAACTCCACGGAAGTTATTTTTGGAAATAATAAAAAATACCGAGTGAAGAAAATAGTAGAGGGGCCCACACCCTGGCCATGAGGGTGGGGGCACGCCCTACCCCCCTGGGTGTGCCCCCCTACCTCGTGGGCCCCCTGCTGGCCCTTCGATGCCCATCTTCTGCTATATGAGGTCTTTCGTCCTAGAAAAAAAAATCAGAAGCAAGCTTACGGGATGATACTCCGCCGCCATGAGGCGGAACCTTGGCGGAACCAATCTAGGGCTCCGGTGGAGCTGTTCTCCCAGGGAAACTTCCCTCCAGTAGGGGGAAATCATCACCATCGTCATCACCAACGATCCTCTCACCGGGAGGGGGTCAATCTCCATCGACATCTTCACCAGCACCATCTCATCTCAAACCCTAGTTCATCTCTTGTATCCAATCTTTGTATCCAAACCTCAGATTGGTACCTGTGGGTTGCTACTAGTGTTGATTACTCCTTGTAGTTGATGCTAGTTGGTTTACTTGGTGGAAGATCATATGTTCAGATCCATTATGAATATTAATACCCATCTGATTATGAACATGAATATGCTTTGTGAGTAGTTACATTTGTTCCTGATGACATGGGAGAAGTCTTGCTATTAGTAGTCATGTGAATTTGGTATTCGTTCGATATTTTGGTGAGATGTATGTTGTTATCCGTCTAGTGGTGTCATGTGAACATCGACTACATGACACTTCACCATTGTTTGAGCCTAGAGGGAGGCATTGGGAAGTAATAAGTAGATGATGGGTTGCTAGAGTGACTGAAGCTTAAACCCTAGTTTATGCGTTCCTTCATAAGGGGCGGATTTGGATCCATATGTTTCATGCTATGGTTAGGTTTACCTTAACACTTATTTTATAGTTGAGGATGCTTGCAATAGGAGTTAATAATAAGTGGGATGTTTGTCCAAGTAAGGACATCACCCAAGCACCGGTCCATCCACATATCAAATTATCAAAGTACCAAACACGAATCATATGAACTTGACGAAAACTAGCTTGACGATAATTCCCATGTGTCCTCGAGAGCGCTTTCCTTCATATAAGAGTTTGTCCCGGCTTGTCCTTTGCTAGAAAAAGGATTGGGCCATCTTGCTGCACCTTATTTACTTTTATTGCTTGCTACTCATTACAAATTACCTTATCACAAAACTATCTGTTACCGATAATTTCAGTGCTTGCAGAGAATACCTTGCTGAAAACCGCTTATCATTTCCTTCTGCTCCTTGTTGGGTTCGACACTCTTACTTATCGAAAAGGCTACAATAGATACCCTACACTTGTGGGTCATCAAGACTCTTTTCTGGTGCCATTGCCGGGGACTGAAGCGCCTTTGGTAGGTGGAATTTGGTAAGGAAAAATTTATATAGTGTGCCAAAATTGACTTTAACTTGTTAATATGGAAAGTAATCCTTTGAGGGGCTTGTTCGGGGTATCTTCACCCCGACCGGTAGAGAAAATAGTTGCTACTCAACCTACTGAACCTACTGAAAATGTTTACTTTGAAATTCCTTCGGGTATGATAGAGAAACTGCTAGCTAATCCTATTGCAGGAGATGGAACATTACATCCCGACTTACACTTAATCTATGTGGATGAAGTTTAGGGATTATTTAAGCTTGCATGTATGCCCGATGATGTTATCAATAAGAAGGTATTCCCTTTATCTTTGAAGGGAGATGCATTGACATGGTATAGGCTATGTGATGATATGGGATCATGGCACTACAAACGGTTGAAATTGGAATTCCATCAGAAGTTTTATCCTATGCATCTTGTTCATCTTGATCGTAATTATATATATAATTTTTCGCCTCGCGAAGGAGAAAGCATCGCTCAAGCTTGGGGGAGGCTTAAGTCAATGTTATATTCATGCCCCAATCATGAGCTCTCAAGAGAAATTATTAGTCAAAACTTTTATGCTTGACTTTCTGACAATAATCGCTCCATGGGCGATACTTCTTGTACTGGTTCCTTTCTGATGAAGACTATTGAATTCAAATGGAATTTATTGGGGATAATTAAGGAGTAAGGTATAACACCTAAGTTTGATTGTGTTAAATCTTCTATGGATACCGGTGTTTTCCGTAAATTTAGCACTAAATATGGACTTGACACTGAGATAGTAGCTTCTTTCTGTGAATCGTTTGCTACTCATATTGATCTCCCTAAGGAGAAGTGGTTTAAATATCATCCTCCCATAGAAGTAAAAGTAGTTGAGCCTATTAAAGTTCAACAAAAGACTATCACTTATAATTATCCTATTGTTCCTACTGCTTATGTTGAGAAACCGCCTTTCCCTGTTAGAATAAAGGATCGTGCTAAAGCTTCAACTTTAGTCAATAAGAGTAATATTAGGACACACAAACCCCTCGAGAAAGTTAAAGTTGAACCTAATATTGCTGTTGTTAAAGATCTCTTGGCTGATAATATTGATGGGCATGTTATTTACTTTTGCGATGAGACTGCTAGAATTGCTAACCCTAGCGCTAAAGATAAACATAGACCAGTGGTAGGCATGCCTGTCATTTCTGTTAAAATAGGAGATCATTGTTATCATGGCTTGTGTGATATGGGTGCTAGTGCTAGTGCAATACATATTTCCTTATAAAAAGACCTTATGCATGATATTGCACCAGCTGAGATAGAAGATATCGATGTTACCATTAAGCTTGCTAATAGAGATACTATTTCACCAATTGGGATTGTTAGAGACGTTGAAGTCTTGTGTGGAAGGCTAAATATCCTGCTGATTTCCTTGTTCTTGGTTCCCTTAAGATAGCTTTTGTCCCATTATATTTGGTAGACCCTTCTTGAATACTATTAATGCTAAGATAGATTGCAAGAAGGATGTTGTTACTATTGGTTTGGATGATATGTCTCATGAGTTTAATTTTTCTAAATTTCGTAGACAACCCCATGATGAAGAATTGCCTAATAAAGATGAAATTATTGGTCTTGCTTCTGTTGCTGTGCCTCCTAATGATACTTTAGAACAATATTTGCTAGACCATGAGAATGATATGTTTACGAATGAAAGAAGGGAAATAGATGAATTATTCTTTAAACAAGTACCCATTCTGAAACACAATTTTCCTGTTGAAATCCTAAGGGATCCTCCTCCACCCAAGGGTGATCCCGTGTTTGAGCTTAAACCATTGCCTGATACTCTTAAATAAGATTATCTTGATGAAAGAAAGATATATCCTGTTATTATTAGTGCTAACCTTTCAGAGAAGGAGGAAGAAAAAATATTGAAAACTCTGAAGAAGCACAATGCTGATATTGGATATACTCTTGATGATCTTAAGGGCATTAGTCCCACTCTATGTCGACACAAAATAAACTTAGAGAAAGACGCCAAACCAGTTATTGAGCATCAACGACGGCTGAATCCTAAGATGAAAGAAGTGGTAAGAAAAAAAATACTAAAGCTCCTAGAGGCATGTATAATTTATCCCGTTGCTGATAGTCAGTGGGTAAGTCCTGTCCATTATGTCCCTAAGAAGGGAGGTATCACTGTCGATCCTATTGATAAAGATGAATTGTTTCCGCAAAGAATTATTACAGGTTATAGGATGGTAATTTATTTCCACAAATTAAATAAGGCTACTAAAAATATCATTACCCCTTACCATTTATTGATCAAATGCTAGAAACATTATCCAAACATACACGTTTTCGCTTTCTAGATGGTTACTCTGGTTTCTCTCAAATACCTGTGTCAGCTGTTGATCAACCAAAGACCACTTTTACTTGCCCTTTAGGTACTTTTGCTTATAGACATATGCCTTTTGGTTTATGTAATGCACCTGCTACCTTTCAAAGATGCAGGATGGCTATATTTTCGGACTTTTGTGAAAACAAATGTGAGGTTTTCATGGACGATTTCTCCGTTTATGGATCCTCTTTTGATGATTGCTTGATCAACCTTGATCGAGTTTTGCAGAGATGTGAATAAACTAATCTTGTGCTGAATTGGGAGAAATGCCACTTTATGGTTAATGAAGGTATTGTCTAGGGGCATAAAATTTGTGAAAGAGGCATTAAAGTTGATAAAGCTAAAGTTGATGCTATTGAAAAGATGCCATGTCCCAAGGAAATTAAAGGTGTAAGAAGCTTCCTCGGTCACGCTGGTTTTTATAGGAAGTTCATTAAGGACTTCTCAAAAATTTCTCGGCCTCTGACTAATCTATTACAAAAAGATATTCCTTTTGTCTTTGATGATGATTGTGTAGAAGCATTTGAAATACATAAGAAAGCATTGATTTCTGCATCCTATTGTTCAACCACCTGATTGGAATTTATCCTTTGAAATTATGTGTGATGCTCGTGATTATGTTGTAGGTGCTGTTCTAGGGCAAAGAGTTGATAAGAAATTAAATGTTATTCAATATGCTAGTAAAACTCTAGACAATGCCCAAAGAAATTATTCTACCATTGAAAAAGAATTTTTAGCAGTTATATTTGCTTGTGATAAGTTCAGACCTTATATTGCTGATTCTAAAGTAACTGTTCACACTGATCATGCTGCTATTAAACATCTTATGGAAAATAAAGATGCTAAACCTAGACTTATTAGATGGGTTCTCTTGCTACAAGAATTTGATTTGCATATTATTGATAGAAAGCGAACTGAGAACCCCGTTGCAGAAAACTTATCTAGGTTAGAGAATGTCCTTGATGACCCACTACCTATTGATGATAGCTTTCCTAATGAACAATTAAATGTCATAAATGCTTCTCGAACTGCTCCATGGTATGCTGATTATGCAAATTATATTGTTGCTAAATTTATACCACCTAGTTTCACATACCAACAAAATAAAAAGTTCTTCCATGATTTAAGGCATTAATTTTGGGATGACCCACATATTTATAAAGAAGGAGTAGATGTTGTTATTAGACGTTGTGTACCTGAGAATGAACAGGAATAGATCATATGCAAGTGTCACTCCGAAGCCTATGGAGGGCACCATGCTGGAGATAGAACGCAACACAAGGTATTGCAATCCAGATTTTATTGGCCTACTCTCTTCAAGGATGCCCGTAAGTTTGTCTTGTCTTGTGATGAATGTCAAAGAATTGGTAATATTAGTAGACGTCAAGAAATGCCTATGAATTATTCACTTGTTATTGAACCATTTGATGTTTGGGGCTTTGGTTGTATGGGACCTTTTCCTTCCTCTAATGGGTATACACATATTTTAGTTATTGTTGATTACGTTACTAAGTGGGTAGAAGCTATTCCATGTACTAGTATTGATCATAACACCTCTATTAAGATGCCTAAAGAAGTTATTTTTCCACGGTTTGGAGTCCCTAGATATTTAATGATTGATGGTGGTTCACATTTTATTCATGGTGCCTTTCGTAAAATGCTTGCTAAGTATGATGTTAATCATAGAATTGCATCTCCTTATCACCCGCAGTCTAGTGGTCAAGTAGAATTGAGTAATGGAGAGCTCAAATTAATTTTGCAAAACACTGTTAATAGATCTAGGAAGAATTGGTCCAAGAAACTTGATGATGCATTATGGGCTTATAGAACTGTATATAAAAATCCTATGGGTATGTCTCCTTATAAAATGGTTTATGGTAAAGCTTATCACTTACCTCTAAAACTAGAACATAAGGCATATTGGGCTATCAAAGAGCTCAACTATGATTTCAAACTTTCCAGTGAGAAGAGGTTATTTTACATTAGCTCACTTGATGAATGGAGAACCCAGGCCTATGAGAATGCCAAACTGTTTAAAGAAAAAGTTAAAAGATGGCATGAAAAAAGGATACAAAAACGTGAGTTCAATGTAGGTGATTATGTATTGTTATACAAATCTCATTGAGATTTTTTGCAGGAAAACTTATCTCTAAATGGGAAGTCGTCACGTCATCGAGGAGGTCTATCATTCCGGTGCCATAAAAATCAACAACTTCGAAGGCACAAATCCGAGGGTGGTAAACGTTCAAAGAATCAAACATTATATCTCAGGTAATCCTATAAATGTTGAAACTAATATTATCGAAACCGTAACCCCGGAGGAATACATAAGGGACACTTTCTAGAACATTTCAGAGCCCGAAAAGGAATAGGTATGTGGTACGGTAAGTAAACCAACTCCAAAACAGTTCTAATGGCAATTTTTCTCCGTTTTGGAATATTTAGAAAAATAGGAAAATAAGAAGCAGTCCGGGAAGGACACGAGGCTTCCACGAGGGTGGGAGGCGCGCCCTACCCCCTGGGCGCGCCCACTGCCTCGTGGGCACCTCGTGCGCTTTCCAGACTCCGTTTTCTTGCACGATACTTCTTTTGGTCGGTAAAAATTCATTATATAGTCTCCCGAAGGTTTTGACCACTGTATCACGCAAATATCTCTTGTCTTTGTTTCGAGCTATTTTTCTGACAGATCTAGGTCATCATGTCGTCTTCAAGTGCCCCCAAGGACATGTTGTTCGAGAAGGTCATCAACCCCTACCTCGCGGAGGTGCTGCAACACCCTCAAACCATTGCGATGCATGAGGGGTTGTTGCACATCCGTGATGTTGAGGGACCAAGGAGGACCGGAAGCACGGAGGCAAGGCTCGAGGCTTTGGAGCAACAAGTTTTCAAGTCTCAGGAGATGGTGGAGCGTGGAATCGACTCCAATCACATTATGATCACTAAGTTCACCAACACCGACAAGCTGGATGTCAAGGAAATTGGGGAGGCCATCTTCAAGCTTCATGAGAAAATCGAGCACCTCCAAGCCCAGATCTATGACCTGCAAAATCAAAACTGTGAGTATGAATATAGACTCAAGAGGATGAGTTTGGCTGCAGATTTGAGGATTCAGGAGACTCGATCATCCTTCTATTATGGTGAGCCTATGCCTTGGAAGAGGGACGACAAGCCTACATCATCAACAACTCCACCTTCTTCACCAACAAAGAAGAACTGAGGATCTGGTATGGGCACTCCCCTTGGGAACTGCCAAGCTTGGGGCAGTGCCCCGGTATCGTATCACCATCACAACTTTTATCTTTACTATTTTCTTAGTTTGATCCTTTTGATAATATCTTAATCTAGTAGAATAAAGTTATAGTATGATCTAGTTGTGAGTTTTGCTTTATGATCCCTCTATGTAATCGAGTCCGTGAGCTATATAATAAAGATTAGTGTTGAGTCAAGGGCTTGATTATTTTGCTATCATCTTGAGGGAATTAAATAAAATAAAAGAGAAGAAATAAAAAGAAATAAAAAAAGATCATATTGATCTTATGGAGTAATGACTTCACATATAAAGAGTATGATGATTAAAAGTTGTTGAGAGTTGACAAACATAGTTTTGTTCATCTTTGCAATTAATAGGAAGTAATAAAGAAAGGGAGGTTTCACATATAAATATACTATCTTGGACATCTTTTATGATTGTGAGCACTCATTAAAATAGGACATGCTAAATTGTTGATGTTGGACAAGGAAGACAACGTAATGGGTCATGTTTTCTTATATCTGAGATAAAGTATATTGTCATGGATCATCCAACATGTTGAGTTTGCCTTTCTCATTCATGCTAGCCAATTCTTTGGACCAAGTAGAAATACTAATTGTGCTTCCAAACACCCTCAAAACCAGTTTTGCCATGAGAGTCCACCATATCTACCTATGGATTGAGTAAGATCCTTCAAGTAAGTTGTCATCGGTGCAAGCAATAAAAAATGCTCTCTAAATATGTATGACATATTAGTGTGGGAGAAAATAAGCTTTATACGATCTTGTGATGTGGAAGAAATAAAAGCGGTGGATTGCATAATCAAGGTCCATATCACAAGTGGCAATATAAAGTGACGTTCTTTCGCATTATGATTTTGTGCATCCAACCCTGAAAGCGCATGACAACCTCTACTTCCCTCTGCGAAGGGCCTATCTTTTACTTTTATCTTCTACCTTATGAAAGATTCATGGTGATCTTCACCTTTCCTTTTACATTTTATCCTTTGGCAAGCACAATGTGTTGAAATGATCCAGATATAAATATAGGTAATTGGATGTGAGTTTTCCTGAACTATTATGGTTGACATTAGCCTTGAGGTAAAATGTTGGGAGGCAAAACTATAAGCCCCTATATTTCTCTATGTCCGATTAAAACTCCATACCCATAAACATTGCATGAGTGTTAGCAATTGTGAAAGACTAAATGATAGTTGAGTATGTGGACTTGCTGAAAAGCTCTTATATTGACTCTTTCCTATGTTACGATTAATTGCAATTGCCTCAGTGACTGAGATTAGAGTATGTTCGTTCTCAATGAAGTTTACAATTCATACTTGAAATTGTGATTGAATTGTTACTTTAGCATAAGAGATCATATGACAGTATATATATATGTTGTTGTTCTAAGAATTATCATGATGCCCTCATGTCTGTATTTTATTTTTATCGACACCTCTATCTCTAAACATGTGGACATATTTTTCGATTCTGGCTTTTGCTTGAGGACAAGCGAGGTCTAAGCTTGGGGGAGTTGATACGTCCATTTTGCATCATGCTTTTATATTGATATTTATTGAATTATGGACTGTTATTACACAATATGTCACAATACTTATACCTATTCTCTCTTATTTTACAAGGTTTACATAAAAAGGGAGAATGCCGGCAGCTGGAATTCTGGGATGGAAAAGGAGCAAATATTAGAGACCTATTCTGCACAACTCCAAAGTGCTGAAACTCCACAAAAGTTACTGTTGGAAATAATAAAAAATATTTAGCGAAGAAAATAGCACAGGGGGCCCACACCCTGGCCACGATGGTGGGGGCACGCCCTACCCCCCTGGGCGCGCCCCCTGCCTCGTGGGCCCCCTGGTGGTCCTCTGATGCCCATCTTCTACTATATGAGGTCTTTCATCCGAGAGAAAAATCAGAAGCAAGCTTACGGGACGAAACTCCACCGCCACGAGGCGGAACCTTGGCGGAACCAATCTAGGGCTCCGGCGGAGCTGTTCTGTCAGGGAAATTTCCCTCCGGGAGGGCGAAATCATCACCATTGTCATCACCAACGATCCTCTCATCGGGAGGGGATCAATCTCCATCAACATCTTCACCAGCACCATCTCATCTCAAACCCTAGTTCATCTCTTGTATCCAATCTTTGTATCCAAAACTCAGATTGGTACCTGTGGGTTGCTACTAGTGTTGATTACTCCTTGTAGTTGATGCTAGTTGGTTTACTTGGTGGAAGATCATATGTTCAGATCCATTATGCATATTAATACCCCTCTGATTATGAACATGAATATGCTTTGTGAGTAGTTACGTTTGTTCCTGAGGACATGGGAGAAGTCTTGCTATTAGTAGTCATGTGAATTTGGTATTCCTTTGATGTTTTGATGAGATGTATGTTTTATCCCTCTAGTGGTGTCATGTGAACGTCGACTACATGACACTTCACCATTGTTTGGTCCTAGAGGGAGGCATTGGGAAGTAATAAGTAGATGATGGGTTGCCAGAGTGATAGATGCTTAAACCCTAGTTTATGAGTTGCTTCGTAAGGGGCTGATTTGGATCCATCTGTTTCATGCTATGGTTAGGTTTACCTTAATACTTCTTTTGTAGTTGCGGATGCTTGCAATATGAGTTAATCATAAGTGGGATGTTTATCCAAGTAAGGACATCACCCAAGCAGCAGTCCACCCACATATCAAATTATGAAAGTACCAAATGCGAATCATATGAACGTGATGAAAACTAGCTTGACGATAATTCCCATGTGTCCTCGGGAGCGCTTTACTTCATATAAGAGTTTGTCCTGGCTTGTCCTTTGCTACAAAAAGAATCGGGCCATCTTGCTGAACCTTATCTACAAATTACCTTATCACAAAACTATATGTTACCAATAATTTCAGTGCTTGCAGAGAATACCTTGCTGAAAACCGCTTATCATTTCCTTCTGCTCCTCGTTGGGTTCGACACTCTTAATTGTCGAAATGGCTACGGTAGATCCCCTACACTTGTGGGTCATCAGAGAACCAAGATATTTGAAGAACCAACATGCAGCTCAGATGGACCAAGATTGAGCCTAAGGAGCAAGATATCGGCAAGAGAAGGGCCTCCCTTGTCGGGCTGGCGAGCCCGGCAAGGGGCGAGGCCACGACGAGAAGCAAGCAACCGAGGCTCCCCAGTAGGGCCTACCGGGGCTCGCAGGGGCAGAACCGCCCCACCAACCACTCAAGCACGACTCACGTCATTAATCAGTGCGGTGTCAAGCCGCAAGATGATTAAGTGGCAGCCATTTGCCACATGGCAGCCATTTCCTACAGAGAAGCCTACAGATGACACCCGTCCTGCGATGTGTCAAGAGAGCAGGAGCGGAGCTGGCAAGATAACACGACAGGCCTTGCCGGGCGCCCAGTGATGTGACACTAAGCAGCGCATTTAATGCACCCTATCAGCCTGCAGAGTTAGGTATGATAGCATTGTTTGCTATCATATGAGTGGATAATGACCACTTTGGCACTGTAGTGACCCCTTAATCTATAAAAGCATGCACATGGCACTCATAGGAGGGGTTAGAAGGTTAGAAAGTTGACAACCCCAAACCACCACATACACGTAGTCGCCTCGGGAAAAACCTTATCGGGCAAGTGTACTATGAACCACCACATCCATTCTTCCATCAATCCACTAAAGCAGGAGTAGGGTCTTACGCGTCACGGCAGCCCGAACCAGGGTAAATCGATTGTATGCTCTGTGCCGCGCGGCCGTACGCTGGTCTACTCTTTCTAGAACGCGCTGTCCCCCTACCGAACCAACAAGGGGCCACCCGGTCCCATAGGTGGCCATGGAAATCCCGCGACATCTTTGGTGCACCAGGTAGGGGGTGCGCTTGCGCGAACCTGAAGGTATACCCCGCGCGTCATCTTCATCAACATTTTCATCCTCGACGGCGCCATCGACCATGGCGCCCAAGAACAAATCTGGCACCTCAGCCCATCCATCCACCTCGTAAGCTCGTCTGCCCATGGCCTCCAACGCCGCAGGGGACACGGGTGCTCGCGAGGACATGGACGATGCTGGGGGCATGGTCGGAGCAGGTGGCAGCATTACTGCCTCGTCCCGTGGCCGACACGAGAGCCAGAGCTACCGGAGGAGAACAACATCAGCAATGTCTAGATGATCGAGATCTACAAAGTGCGGGCGAGTGGGTCACTCCGTTCGCGCCCCCTCTTCTCGTCGACGAGCACAACCGCAGCAACGGTGCTCGGTCCAGGGCGAGCCATCGCCCTCTGGTCACCCCCATCACGGGAGCGTCCGCGACGCATGCGCCTCCTCCCGGACGAGCCAACCAGACCGCTGCGCTCGATGGAGCCGCTTATCTTCGAGCGCCACCGCCACATGACCCCGCTGCCCCGACGGTCGTCCCACAGCAGCGTGGGCGGGGCGCCGCCGCCGCCACCATCGCTGGCACCACCCGGAACTAGGCGACGGTGCGGTCGACATCATCGACATCCATGGCAAGCACGGCCACGGAGGCCATGGCACGATCTCAGTTGTTACTAATGTTCCCGCCCGTAGCTGAGAAGATGGATGAGTGGCGTGCCACCATGTAGAGCCTGCTCGGTTTCGCCGAAGCTGGGGGTCACGACGAGATAGCCCACTACAACCACTCCAAGCAACAACCATCGCCCGCGCCGCTAGCCGTACGAAGGGGACCGTCCCCATGGTTTACTCCCCGCCACGATAGCCGGCAAGGATGCAGCAGAATCAAGACCCCGACAATGTCTCGATGGCCTCTTCTGAACCTAGAGCACGTCCAGGCCAACGTCGAACGCCGGAAGCCAGGCAACGGGGGGACGCGCGCGCTGTCGCCGAACGGCGCCACAACGATCCCCGCCAGACCGACGGGTGCGACGCCCTCAACATCGACGAGCCTGCACTCGGTGTTGACGGGTGCCTACCCTTCGAGGTTGGCTGCCCTGCCTTTACACGAGAGCTGCGGCAAGTTCGTTGGCCGTCCGTTCACACGTTCAACCTAGAGATACCTGAGAAGTACGACGGGAGATTGAACCCGACAGAATTCCTGAGCATCTACCCCATCGCTGTTCAGGCTGCCGGGGGAAGAGATGAGAAGTTGTTTACTAACTAATTCCCTTTGGCCCTCAAGTACAATGTGAGGTCTTGGCTGATGCAGCTACCGAAGAACTCCATTTCGTCATTGGCAAACCTGTGCTACGAGTTCATCGATGCCTTCACCAGCGGCCACCAAGAGCCCGATAGGCCCAGCGACCTGCAGCTTCTCCAGCAGAAGGAAGGAGAAACCCTCCATAAGTATTTGCAGAGATTTAGTAAAGTTCATAGAAATATCCCAAATATCCATCGGGCATCTGTTATAGCAGCTTTCCAGTCCAATGTGTGCAACCGCCGCATTTGTTCCAAAATGAACATGCAGCTACCCAAGACTGTGAAAGAACTATATACATAGGTAGAAAAATGTGCCCGTATGGAAGAAGGAAGGAAGCTGCCCAGAGAGGAAGATTGCATTAATGTTGATTCAGAGGATGAATCAACCTGTCAGACGAAGGGCAAGAAGCGTAGTAAGAAGCCAAGAGACAAGGCAGTGATGATTGTGCAAGGTTTGGGCACACCTATTACCGGCAAGAAGGCCAAGGCTGAGGCCCCCGGCAAGGAAGCTGCTGCATGTAGTGCCTGTCGGGAGGCCGCTACCGCAAAACAAGTTTGGAAAGGTGATGGGCCATACTACAAGATCTATCGGACCAAAGGCCACGACTTCAGGAGTGTTATCAGGTCGAGCAACTTTTCAAGAGACAAAGGGCAGAATATGATAAGCGTGATAAGGAGAAAGGTCAGAATTCCGCTGGTGGAAAGAGCCGAGGCGGTGAAGCAAATCGCCCCGGCAAGCCCTTTCGGAACCAAGGAAATCCCGCCAGGCACCGAGAGAAGGAAACTTGTGATGATGTCAGTGATGGAGGGGATGAAGAGGAAACTAGTGAGCAGGAATTTCAGAAGGCCAGTGATGCCCTATGCATTGATGGAGGTGCATCTTTGCACACCTCTCATCGCCAACTCAAGCGATGGGCACGACAGGTCAATGCTATGGAACCAGCGCCAAGGGATCGGAAGCCGCTCAAGTGGTCCCGCACGCCCATCATCTTTGATGAGGAGGACCACCCTTGCCGCACCATGGTGGTAGGGTGTTTGCCGTTGTTGGTCTCCCCAATGATTCGCAAACTCAAGGTCACAAAGATGTTAGTGGATGGCGGGGCTGGGTTGAATCTGATTTCCCCAGCAGTAATCAGCAAGCTTCTGATAGGAGAAGAGGAGGTAGAGGCCATTGGAAAGTTTGAAGGAGTTAACCCTGGCAGGAGTCATCCTAAGGGGAAGATCATCTTGTCGGTGACGTTTGGGCGAGAGCTGAACTTTAGGACTCAGAAGATTGTGTTTGATGTGGTTGATCTCCCCCTGCTTACAATGGGATTCTTGGACGACCAGCCCTGGCAAAGTTCATGGCAGCATCCCACTATGCTTACAATACCCTGAAAATGCCTAGGCCATTGGGAGTCCTCACTATCCCATCAGATTATAATGATACAATTATCAGCGTGGACAAGATGTATCGGGATGCAGTCGCAGCAGAGGCTATGGCGGCGGCAGCTCCTGCCAAGGAAAGCAAAGGAAAGAAGAGGGATTGTAGGACCTCCGGCAAGGAGTCCGAGAAGCGTGCCCCTCTGAGTGCACGACATCCGTTGACGACATGCCGGAGTGTTCCAAGAGCAAGAGATCCAAGGTTGCTACACCCCAAGTGAAGAAGGTCCTGGCAGGGCTGGCTGGCGCTGATGGTACTTTCTCTATCAGCGCCACCCTTGATGACAAATAGGAAAGCACGCCCGTTGCCATCCCATGGGCGAATATCGATGTGTTTGCTTGGCAACCATCTGATATCCCCGGTGTTCCCAGGGAGGTAATTGAGCACCACCTTGTTGTCTGCCACATGCCCAACCCGTCAGGCAGAAAGTACAGAAGCAGGCCTTGGAGAGGCAGCGGTTCATTGCCGAAGAGATCAAGAAGTTGGAAGCAGCTGGTTTGGTCCAAGGAGTATTGTATCCTACATGGTTGGCAAATCCAGTAGTGGTCCAGAAATCTAATGGGAAGAGGAGGCTTTGCATTGACTTCATAGACCTCAACAAAACATGCCCAAAGGGCCCATTTCCCTTGCCGCACATTGACCAGATCATGGATTCTACTTCGGGATGTCAGTTTCTCTCCTTTTTGGATACATACTCAGGATATCATCAGATCTTCATGTCTAAGGAAGATGAAGAGAACACATCATTCATCACTCCAAGCGGTACATACTGCTTTGTCCGCATGCCATTCGGATTAAAGAGTGCCCGATCCACTTTTGCAAGGGCAGTCCATATTGGTTTTGAGCCACAATTGCACAAAAATATAGAAGGCTATATGGATGATATTGTGGTCAAAACCAAGGATAAGGCCACCATTATGCAGGATTTGGAAGAGACATTTGCAAATTGTGCAAGATCAATCTGAAGCTTAACCCAGAGAAATGTGTGTTTGGTGTTCCCTCCGACAAGCTACTTGGGTTCTTTGTGTCACATCGGGGGATCGAAGCCAGCCCTGACAAGATCAAGGCCATTTAGCAGATCCAAGCGCCAAGGACTGTTAAGGATGTGAGGCGCTTGACGAGATGCATTGCCGTGCTGAGCAGATTCATCTCCAAGTCTGTCGAGCGTGCCCTGCCGTTCTTCAAGGTTTTGAAGAAGGCGGGACCTATGAAGTGGACCCCAGAAGTAGATGCGGCTCTGCAGGAGTTTAAAGCCTAGCTATTGTGTATGGCTACCTTGGTTGCACCCAAACCCCAAGAACCATTGTTGCTATACTTGGTGGCAACCAACCAAGTGGTCAATGCAGCTTTGGGAGCACAGCGAGAGGTGGATGAACAGAAAGTGGCCAGATCACGGCAAAGTCAGAAAAGGATCAGGACAACAGTGAGCACGACAACAAGGGCAACCCCAAGGACGCGGCAAGGAAGAAAGTGGTGCAACGCCCAATGTACTTCGTCAACTCCTTATTATAGGGGGCTAGATCGAGGTACTCTGGTGTGCAAAAGTTGATATTTGGTCTCATTATGGCCACAAGGAAACTGCGCCACTACTTCCAAGCCCATGAGATCACGGTTGTCACTCGTTTCCCGTTGCAAAGGATACTCTGAAACCCTGAGACAACTGGCAGAATAGTGGAATGGGCTTTGGAGTTATCCATCTTTGGTTTGATGTTTGAGAGCACTTCAACTATTCAGAGTAGGGCATTGGCAGAGTTTATTACAGAATGGACGCCGACCCCTGATGAAGAAAGGACAGAGACAGCTCTCCCCGACAAGGAATTCCCCCAAGAATGGATTATGTATTTTGATGGTAATTTTTCCCTACAAGGTGCAGGGGCTGGAGTGCTTCTTGTGGTCCCCTCTAGGGAGCACTTGAAGTATGTCTTCTAGATGCATTCTTCCCGGGAAGAAGCCACGAACAATAAAACAGAGTATGAAGGACTCCTTGCCGGGCTCAGGATTGCAGTAGAATTGGTAATTAAGAAGCTGATCATTCGAGGAGATTCACAGCTCGTGGTGAGATAAGTCAACAAAGATTACCAAAGCCCATTGATGGAAGCATACATTGAGGAGGTAAGGAGATTAGAGTAGCACCTTGACAGGTTGCAAACAGAGCACGTACCCCGTGCGGAAAACAGCATAGCTGATCACCTGTCAAAGTGTGCTGCGCAGAAGCTTCCTGTGGAACTAGGAACTTTTGTTCTCCATCTCTCTCAACCCTCCGTATAACCAGCCACAATGGCCCAGAAAAGGAGAAAGATGGAGTACAATAGGCCTCTCCTGACAGAGGCATCTGCTCCTGGTAGAGACCCTGCCGGAAACAACTCCTCACAGCCTTCCGGACCACCCCCTCCAGCCGGGCCTATGGACCCCGCGAACGATGCTGGTGCTCCCGTAGCATAGTAGGTGCCGCTAGACCT
Organism: Triticum urartu; assembly: GCF_003073215.2. Taxonomy (NCBI): domain Eukaryota; kingdom Viridiplantae; phylum Streptophyta; class Magnoliopsida; order Poales; family Poaceae; genus Triticum; species Triticum urartu. Next base: position 314,904,455 of record NC_053027.1, read on the forward strand.
CGTTGTCGAGCCTCAGGCTCCAACTTGGGCAAGGCACATTGTCCGCTTCCTCCAAACCGAAGAACTCCCTGGGTATCATGATGAAGCTGAAAGAGTAGCCCGGAGGGCCAGTATGTATCAGTTTGTCAATGACACTCTATATAGAAGGATGCCCAATGGTGTGAAATTGAAGTGTGTTTGCCGGGAGGATGGAAAGGAATTGCTGGCTGAGATTCATAGAGGATTGTGCGGCTCACACATTGGATCAAGAGCATTAGTTGTGAAAGCATTTCGGCAAGGATTCTATTGGCCCACAGCCCTCCAAGATGTAGTTGAGCTCGTCACGAAATGTGAAGCCTGTCAGTTCCATTCTAAGAGAACACACCTGCTTGCCCAAGCCCTTCAGACAATCCCTCTATCATGGCCATTTTCGGTATGGGGGCTCGATATCCTCGGCCCCTTCCCCTGAGTAATCGGGGGCTTTGAATTCTTATTCGTTGCCATCGACAAGTTAACAATGTGGCCGGAAGTGACTACGGTGAGAAAGGTGACTACTCAGTCAGCTATGAAGTTCATGAAAGAATTGGTGTGTCATTTCGGAGTTCTGGCAAGGATCATCACGTACAACGGCACCCAGTTCATGAGCCACGCCTTCATGAAATATGTTCACACCCTCGGATGCAAAATCTCATTCGCTTCTGTGGCACACTCCCGGAGCAATGGACAAGCTGAGAGGGAGAACGCTTAAGTGCTTCATGGACTCAAGACAAGAACTTTTGATACGCTACACAAGCACGGCATGCGGTGGATCGAGGAGCTGCTGGTAGTTCACTGGTCCCTCAAACGGCACCTAAATGAGCTACTGGGCAGACTCCCTTCTCACTAGTTTACGGGGTAGAAGCAGTTATCCCCATGGAACTCATTTACGGGTCCCCTCGAGTGCTTGACTACGATGAAGTAGCGCAAGATTAGCACCAGCATGACGATGCTGTGCTACTTGAGGAGAACTGTCTCCGCGCTGCTACGCGTGTTGCATGCTACCAGCAAGACCTGCGTTACTATCATAGCCGCAGGGTTCATGCCCGGTGTTCTGAGGAAGGTGACCTTGTCCTTAGGTGTGTTCAGTCCACCAAGGGTACAAACAAGTTATCATCAAAGTGGGAAGGACCTTATCGGGTGGTACAAGTCACCAGACCTGGCGCAGTCCGTCTGGAGACCGGAGATGGCACACAGTTGCAAAACTCATGGAATATTGAGCATCTCTGTAAGTTCTGCCCGTAAAGCGCAGAGGCTACCGGGCAGGGCCCGGCAGCCACCTATTGTACATGGCCTTGCCGAAGTTGCATGTAACCCATTGTACAAGCCGGGGCGATGGCCTCATGCGAGATAAAATAAAGAAGCGCTATAGGGGGGCCCCAACTAAGATTACATTCATGCACAAGCACATCCAGATAATTCCATACACATTTCATGAGCATTTGCATATGCATATAGATAGGACTGCATCCTGCATTCATTCTCATCTACATGGAGTTGTAGGATCCTGCCGTGAACTTGACTCCGACAAGGGACGAGAAGATTGCACGGCACTGTGCTCCCCGGCAAGCCAAATAGATAAGGTTACCTCTTGTCCATTAGTGTTCTATAAGCTATAACTTGCGCATAGAGAAACCTCGCCGCTCTTTGAAACTAGGGTGCTCCCATCCTTGGCTCGAACATTGCTTCGGCCAGGACGGTGTCAGTGGCCCTTGATGAAAAGGGAGTTGGCGGGGGGCTGGTGGCTCGGTCTTTTCCCCGGCAGACATGGTTCTTCGGCACACGAAAAGGGTGCTGGCAGGATATCCTGCCAGGAAAACTCGTTTAACTACAATAAAGAGGCACTCCACCTCCGCATGGATGTACACATGCACGAGTTCTCGACAAGGTTTATCTCTTTCATTGACATGCGAATACAAGTACATGCATTATAGAACACAAAGATTGACTCGAGATATTACATTATTTTAATTAAAATTTGGCAATTGCCTACAGATTTAAGATTAAAAAAAGATAAGTGCTCCGTAATGCCCTTTCTTGTCCCTCTCCTCCTAGGTGCAGCCCTCGAGGGGAAGGAGGGCAAAAGGAGCGCCTGGGCGGAGGCCCAGCCCCCTCTCATCGGGCTCCATGAGAGGTAGCCCGGAGGGAACAGAAACGTGAGGGAACGCCTCGATGAAGATCACGACGGAAGGCGGCCCCCGTCAACCACCGACACTAGGGCCAGCAGGACTCGACAGGGCTAACGAAGCTGCAGCTCGAGAGGAAGCCTACCCGGATCCAGCTAGAAGACTGATGGAGGAGCCCGGAAGCACCATCCACACCTCTGCGTCCAACTCCCCCGCAAATCACATTGCCGGGGAAGAGGCACTTATGCAGATGGTGGTGCTGCCGCTGGATGAAGATGGTGCGGGTGATGATTAGTCGGAGTCAGAGTCGTCGCTCCTCCGCCCGCTGCCGTCGTCATCGCCTTCACTGTCCTCCTCATTGCTTTCAATTGAGGAGGAGCTTTTGTCGTCGGTCGAGCTCTCCACACAGCACCATAAACGGCGTCCCGAGTGCCCGAATATATTTTCAGAGAGCAGACCACTCTCCATTAATTTTAAATGGAGAATGTGCCCCTCCGAGAAGTTGTGGGCACGGGCGAAGGTCTTCCTGCCACGACGGGGGTACATTATGTGAGGGGCGAGGAAATCGACATCAACCCTTGTGCTTCCGTCCCCACAACCCCTCATGTGTAGCCTCAGGGTGCGCGGTCGCTCGAGCTCCATCTCCCGCGCAAAGAAGATTGGGAGACGAAGGAAGCCATGCTAGGTCTTATACAGCCTTATGATGAACTCGTGATATTGGTTCCCGACATGGCCTTCCATCAGTAGTGGAGCCGCCGGTGGAGGCGCAACCAGGGCACCGCCCCTTCCTCCTCCTCCTTGAGCACCATGGAGACTACGACCATGCCCCTTCCTGCTCTCCTTGCGGACAATTCCGCTGCCTCAAGGTCCGGAGTGGGAGGGGCCCGCTGTCGAGAAGAAGCCCTCGTCGCCGCCACCGGAACTCCACCATGCCCTCGCCCGTGCGCCATGGCCAGATGAGAAGAATCACGAAGGAGAAGGAGAAGTGTGTGTAGGAGAACACTGCTCGACCCTTTTTATAGGGGAATGGGGCAGGGCTGGTTCCTCCTACAGGAAACGGCCGCCCCTCTCCACCAATATGGCCCCTCTCCAACCATCGATGCTCGGCTTTCAGCCATGGCATTCTCCCCTGTGCCCTCCGCGTCCACCACATACCACGCCCAATGCATGCAGGACACGCGGCAGGGTGCGTGCGGAACGGGGGTGAGTGGGGTAGCAATTTTCGCCCCATGATCTTGTTTTGAGGAGACTCCGCATGCCATGATCCAAGTTCTTCCACGACGCCACGCACAACGCATGCGGGAAAACTAGAAACTGGCCCAGAATCAAGACTGAAGTAGCAGCAACAGAAAACATAAGGGGCCAACCCCTTTAGCAGATTTGCCCGTGCACTTATTAGACCATACCCCGACGACGCTCAGCAGCGCGTTCGGGGTAGGCCCGAGGGCTTCTGTCGATGCAACAAACCCTAGGTATGTTGACCAACCGTGCATGGGCACAAGATCAAGATTGAAGCACCAGCATAAGTCAGAGACTGGATAACCAAGAGATTTGAAGAACCAACATGCAGCTCAGATGGAACAAGATTGAGCCTATGGAGCAAGTTATCGGCAAGAGAAGGGTCTCCCTGGCCGGGTAGGCGAGCCCGGCAATGGGCGAGGTCACCACGAGAAGCAAGCAACCGAGGCTCCCCGGCAGGGCCTGCTGGGGCTCGCGGGGGCAGAACCGCCCCACCAACCAGTCAACCATGACTCACGTCATCAATTAGTGTGGTGTCAAGCAGCAAGATGATTAAGTGGCAGCCATTCACCACATGGCAGCCATTTCCAACAGAGAAGACTACAGATGACACCCGTCCTACGACTTGTCAAGAGAGCAGGAGCGGAGCTAGCCAGATAGCCCGGCAGGCCTTGCCGGGCTCTCAGTGATGTCACACTAAGTAGAGCATTTAATGCACCCTATCAGCCTACAGAGTTATGTATGATAGCACTGTTTGCTATCATATGAGTGGATAATGACCACTTTGCCACCGTAGTGACCCCTTTATCTATAAAAGGAGGCCCATGGCACTCATAGGAGGGGTTAGAAGGTTAGAAAGCTGACAACCCCAAACCACCACATACACGTAGTCGCCTTGGGAAAAACCTTGCTGGGCAAGTGTACTACGCAACACCAGATCCATTCTTCCATCAATCCACAAAAGCAGGAGTAGGGTCTTACGCCTCGCGGCGGCCCGAACCTGTGTAAATCGAATGTGTGCTCTCTACCGCGCGGCCACGCGCTACTATGCTCTTTGTGCAACGTGTCGTCCCCTTGCTGAACCAACAAGGGGCCACCCGGTCACATAGGTGGCTGCGGAAATCCCGCGACAGGATCGCTGCGCCGGGAATTTTCTCAACTCCTTGACGAAGCCAAGTTCACGACAGGAACATGGAACTTCATGTAGATGAGAATGAATGCAGGATGCGATCCTATCTATATGCATATGCAAATGGTCATGAAATGCTTATGAAGTGATCTTCGTTTGCTCATGCATGCATGCAATCTTAGTTGGGGGCCCCAATGGTGCTTCTATATTTTCTCTTGCACGGGGTCATCGCCCCAGCTTCGTACAAGGGGTTACATGCAGCTAAGGCAAGGCCTATACAAAAGGGTGGTTGTCGGGTGGGGCCCGACAGCCGTGCCTTACGGGTAATACTTGCGGAGATGCTCAATATTCCATGAGTTTTGCAACTGAGTGCCATCTCTAGTCCCCAGACGGACTGCGCTAGGTCTAGTGACTCGTACCACCCGGTAAGGGCCTTCCCACTTCGGTGACAACTTGTGTGTACCCTTGGCGGACTAAACGCGCTTAAGGACAAGGTCACCTTCCTCAAAACACCGGGCATCAACCCTTCAGCTATGATAGTGACGCAGGGCTTGCTGGTAGCGTGCAGCACACGTAGCAGCCCGGAGACTGTTCTACTCAAGTAGCACAGCATCGTCACACTAGTGCTGATCTTGCACTACTTCATCGTGGGCAAGCACTCGAGTGGGCCCGTAAATGAGTTCTGTGGGGATAACTGGTTCTGCCCCGTAGACCAAGGAGAAGGGAGTCTGCCTGGTAGCTCGGTTAGGTGTCGTTCTGAGGGACGAGAGAACTACCGACAACTCTTTGATCCACCACCTGTCGTGCTTCTGCACTGTATCAAAAGTTCTTGTCTTTAGTCCATGTAGCACTTCAGCATTCGCCCTCTCAACTTGTCCATTGCTCCGGGGGTGTGCCATGGAGGCGAATGAGATCTTTCATCCGAGGGTACAAAGATATTGCATGAAGGCATGGCTCGTGAACTGGGTGGCGTTGTCGGTGATGATCCTTGCTGGAACTCCAAAATGACACACCAATTCTTTCAAGAACTTGATAGCTTACTGGGCAGACACCTTTCTCACGGCAGTCACTTCTAGCCACTTTGTAAACTTGTCGATGGAAATGAACAAGAATTCATAGCCCCCGATAGCTCGGGGGAAGGGGTCGATGATATCAAGCCCCCAGACCGAAAATGGCCATGAGACTGAAGAGCTTGGGCAGGAAGGTGTGTTTTCATGTAATGGAACTGGCAGGCTTCACATGTCGTGACGAGCTTGCCCGCATCTTGGAGGTCTGTGGGCTAATAGAATCCTTGCCAAAATGATTTCCCAACTAATGCCCTTGATCCAATGTGGGAGCCGCACATTCCTCTGTGAATCTCAGCTAGTAGTTCCTTTCCATCCTCCCGGCAGACACACTTCAATTTCAGACCATTGGGCCTCCTTCTGTATAGAGTGTCATCGACAAACTGATACATACTGGCCCTCCGGGCTACTCTTTCAGCTTCATCTCGGTCGCCAGGGAGTTCTCCGGTCTGGAGAAAGTGGACGATGTGCCTTGCCCAAGTTGGAGCCCGGGGTTCAGCAACGAGGACTAGAGGCACCCCCTCTGCCGCGTGAGCGCCAGCCTCGTTCGCGGGGTCCATGGTCCCGGCTGGAGGGGGTGGTCCGGCAGGCTGTGAGGAGTTGTTTCCGGCAGGGTCTCTGCTGGGAGCGAACGGCTCGACCGGGAGAGGCTTACCGTAGTCCAACTTTCTCCTTTTCCGAGCCATTGTTGCTGGGCATACAGAGGGCTGAGAGAGATGGAGAACAAAAGTTCCTGGTTCCACAGGAAGCTTCTGCGCAGCACACTTTGACAGGTGATCAACTATGCTGTTTTCCGCATGGGGTACGTGCTCTATTTGCAACCCGTCAAAGTGCTCCTCCAATATCCTCACTTCCTCGATGTATGCCTCCATCAATGGACTATCATAATCCTTGTTGACATGTCTCACCATAAGTTGTGAATCTCCTTGAATGATCAGCTTCTTAATTCCCAATTCTGCTGCAATCCTAAGCCTAGCAAGGAGCCCTTCATACTCAGATGTATTGTTGGTGGCTTCTTCTTGGGCAAAATGCATTTGGATGACGTACTTCAAATACTTCCTGGAGGGAGCAAAAAGAAGCACACCAGCTGAGGGAGTCCTGGACTAAGGGGTCCTCGGGCGTACGGCCTGTTAGCCATGGGTCAGACTGGCTGTCAAGATGCGAAGACTGAAGACTACACCCGTGTCCGGATGGACTCTCCTTGGCGTGGAAGGCAGTCTTGGCGACTAAATATGTAGATTCCTTTCTTTGTAACCGACCTTGTGTAACCCTAAATCCTCCCGGTGTCTTTATAAACTGGAGGACTTAGTCCGAAGGAGATACATTATCATAGCCATACAAGCCAGACCTCTAGGGTTTAGCCATTACGATCTTGTGGTAGATCAACTCTTGTAATACTCATATTCATCAAGATCAATCAAGCAGGACGTAGGGTATTACCTCCATAGAGAGGGCCTGAACCTGGGTAAAACATTGTGTCCCTTGTATCCTGTTACCATCGACCTTAGACGCACAGTTCAGGACCCCCTACCCGAGATCTGTCGGTTTTGACATCGACATTGGTGCTTTCATTGAGAGTTCCACTGTGCCATCATCAAGAGGTTCGATGGCTCCTTCAACCATCTACAATGATGCTGCCCAAGGGGGGGGTTCTCCCCGGATAGATCTTCATGTTCGGCGGTTTCGCTCTGCAGGCCAACTCGCTTGGCCATCTGGAGCAGATCGAAAGCCATGCCCCTGGCCATCAGGTCAGATTTGGGAGCTTGAACTACGTTGCGAACATCCGTGGAGACTTGATCTTCGCCGGATTCGAGACTGCGGCTACCAGTCCTGGCCATCCCAAGAGACATGACCTGAATATGTCATCGGATGACATCCAGGAGAGAGCTCCCGTAACTACTCTGGCCTTAAATCCGGAGCGGACTATGCCATCAAAGGACGGGAGGCTCAACCCCGCCACGGAGGCCATAGATTCCCCGGCGTTGGAGCCGCACATAGAATTGATCTCACACGATACATGTGCCACCTGAACTTGGGACTCGTCTCCGGCCATAAGTTCCAAACCATGTGAGCGCGCGGACGCTGAACTTGATCATTTATCGATCTTCGAATTCAGCGCCGCAAACAACTTCCAGCACTCGCCTTTGGGCGACATGCTAAATTCATTGAAAAGCCTGTCCTTGGCGGGGGACTCATAGACGAACTATGTTCGGTTCGAACTAGGGGCTGATGATGGAGAATCTTGCTTCCCACCCGCCACCCACTCCATATCCACTATCAAGGACTTAACCGACATGCTCGATTACGGCTTCAAAGACTTCGACGGTATAAACGATGATGCCGAAGAAGAGTAGGGCCAAAACCCGCCACTCATCGGACGAAGGACAATCACTTCTTCATACGACGTATACACGATGGATACACCTAAAGAAACTAACGACGATGACAAAGAAGATCCAGTTGAGGATGAACCTCCTGAGACACAGCCCAGACGCCGGCGTCAGCGGTGCCGCTCTAAGTCACATCGTGCAAAAGACAGTAATACCGGCACCGGAGAAAACAACACCCCGGACGATGCCGAAGACAATGAAGCCCCTGTTGGGGATACATCCAAACAGGATGAACTGGAAGTCGGGCACGATAGCCCGCATGAACAGGCCATACACGGAGACTCGGAGGACAACAATTATCTTCCGCTCTCTAAGGATGAGGAGAGCCTTGGCAATGAGGATTTCATTGTGCCCGAGGAACCTCTCGAGCAGGAGCACTTTAAACGCCGGCTATTAGCCACTGCAAGGGGCCTGAAAAAGAAACAGCAGCAGCTTCAAGCTGACCAAGACCAGCTCAAAGATAGATGAACAGATATCCTAGTGGCCGAAGAATACGGCCCCAGGCGCACAACCAATGGTTATCCGCATCGCAGATTGCTACCTCAGTTTGATAAGGAAGCGCCGGAGCTTGCACCACGCGGTCGGGACAATGCGACTAACCCACCACCATGCAATCGGGATAAAGCAGCAGCTCAAGACGAACAACAGCCCGCCTCACCCCAAAGAAAAATTAGAGATAAAACAGCTCGGGGTCATACATACGATCCTCGGGATGACCTGGACAGTAGAGTAGGACATACCAGATTGATCTACGGATCGCAAGGACGTGCCTCGACACGCAACGTCAGCTACCTATTCGGACGGGACAAGTCTAGTCACGCCCGGGCCGAGAACCGCAGACGGACTCCATCTAAGCTATGTTGCGACGTGGCCCAATATAGAGGCACCGCATACCCACTCTACTTCACTGACGAAGTAATGGAGCATGAATTCCCAGCAGGGTTTAAACCCGTGAATATCGAATCTTATGATGGAACAACTGATCCCACGGTATGGATCAAGGATTTTATTCTCCATATTCACATGGCTCGAGGAGACGACCTTCATGCCATCAAATAACTCCCACTAAAACTCAAAGGACCAGCAAGGTACTGGTTAAACAGTCTGTCTGAAAAATCTATCGGTAGCTGGGATGATCTGGTAGACGCCTTCCGCGACAACTTCCAAGGTACATATGTCCGGCCACCAGACGCCGATGACTTAAGTCACATCATCCAACAGCACGGAGAGTGAGCCAGAAAGCTCTGGACTAGGTTCTTAGTTAAAAAGAACCAAATCATAGACTGTCCGGACGCGGAAGCCATAGCGGCCTTTAAACACAGTGTCCGGGACGAGTGGCTCGCCCGCCACCTCGGTCAGGAAAAACCAAAATCTATGTCAGCCCTTACCGCTCTGATGACCCACTTTTGCGCGGGAGAAGACAGCTTACTCACTCGTAAAATCAACAATGCCAGCGACCCGGGCACTTCCGAAGTTCGAGACGGCAACGGGAAACCACCACGCAATAAGCACAAACATGGCAATAGTAATGAGGGAGCGCACGACATAGCGGTCAATGCCAGATTCAGCGGCCCCAAACCCGGTCAGTCGAAGAAGCCATTCAAGGCAAACAGAGACGGACCATCTAACATGGATAAGATATTGGATAGGCCATGCTAGTTTCATGGCGACCCCAATAAAGAAGCGAACCACACCAACAGAAACTGTTGGGTCTGCAAATAGGTCGACAAGTTAAACGCCGAACACAAGGGGAAGAAGCCGCCCGGCAACGGCGATGATTACAAAACTCGCCTACCAAAAGCCATGGATCAGAAGTAGTTTCCCCTCGAAGTAAAGATAGTGAACATGGTACACATTGCAGAGTCCCCTACAGGGGAACGCATGGAGTGCTCTCTCCACACAGAGGATCACACTACGGCTATATCAACCGAACTACACAGCGGGGACGTTACACCGCATACCTCGTCGGACATTAAGCCACCGGTCTCCATTCAACATGACCATTCAAATCCCATACAGGACTAAGAGGCAATCGATATTGTCAAGTACCCAAAGGTGGTGCGTTCCCTATCGAAACCATCATGCTTGATGTGAGAAGCTTTGGTTTTGTGTGAAGGTTATACCCAAACCAGCCCCAAACGGGATAAAATTTTCACCACGGCATGTTGATGCCGCTCCATGATAGCAAGCCAAGTTTTGTGAATTTCAGACGAGTTTTGGATTTACTAGATTTTAAAAGCCAAGTATCTCAATGTTTTGCCGGCAATCAACAATGCCCTAGTGTTTGAAATTCATTCCCATCTCTTGCATGGGACCTAGAAACTCTCCCAAGGAGACACATGTGATTTTTCAACCAACTTTAGTGCATTGAAGCATGTGCTTGTAGGTCAAATTTGAATTGTGCACATAAAATGCCTAGAAAACCCAGTTAATGTATAAGAAAGGCCAAACGAACCCCGGAAAATTCATTCCCATTTCTTGCATGGGGCCTAAGCTTGCACTGAAGGACACATATTTGATTTTTCAACCAATTTGTATGCACCGGAGGATGTGCATGTAGTTTAACTTAAAATTGTGCACCTGAAATGGCTAGAAATCCAATTTAATGTATAAAATGTCCAAACGAACCCCGAATAATTCCAATTCTTTTACGACACATATAGTTGCATGTTCACTGCAGATAAAAGGTCTAGCAATTCAAACAACGTCAATTGCCGCTGTGTCCCCATTTTGTAATTCAAATCAAGTAGACCCCACACAGTTTATTATCATCAGCCGTGTGAAATGTAGAACAAATTATCTTGGAGCACCGTTGGTGTATATAGTACGCCTATAGCTTACGCGAGAAGGTGCATCAGCTACAGTCCATAGCCGGCGTGTCAAGCACACTAGCTTGCTCCCCAAAAACTCACACCTCTGCATCCCTCACAATCGCGAAAATATCTACCGCCTAGAATGTTTTAATGTTTGATAGCGCATGATTAGTATGTGCGGACCGTGTGCGAGGTCTATTACTCCCGCTCTGCTTCAGTCCATTGATTCAAATTTTTAGTAGCCCCGTCATTTTACTCCCGCCTCGCCCTTGATCCCAATTTACAGTAGCCCCGCCTTGTTACTCCATCCTAGTAAAATTCTCAGTTGCCGCAGTATTTCCTCAAACACAACCTCTGCACACACAGACACACACAACGGTCGAAACCATTGGTAGGTCGCCGCCATCACCTGCGCCTCCATCCTCAACCTATGCCTGCATGTCGGGGAGGTGGAGGAGCCAATGGCCAAAAAGAGGTTTATCGCGACCTTTTCGCCCGACGCCGGCAAGGTGGCCGCAGAGGTGTCCCCATCGTCCTTTGCGGGCCCGATCCCCCATCGCGAGCCCCCAATCCACCTGCCGCTGCGCCCCTATGCCGGTTCGAGGATTTGCCCGTCCTCCCCCGGACCCGATAGCTGACGAAGTCCTACCTCGGGGTCTGGCAGCGGCGGTGTGGGACGTGGGCTGCCGAGATTATAGATCGAGAGACCCACACCCACCGGTGGCTCAGTTGCTTCCACACGGCCGAGCTCGCGGCCAATGAGTACGACCGCTGGCAGGTCCGCTACCATGGCGCGGCGGCTAGGCTCAATTTCCCCTTCAGCACATGTCCGGTCGACCTCGTTCCACCGGAGCCAGGGGTGGTCAGCTCGGCTATGGTGCGGGAGGACCGCAAGGCACGGGAGTGCCTCGAGGCTGAGGCCGCCGACGAGGCCTACATGCAAGTGCTCCACCGGCAGCACCCGGAGCTGGTGGAGGCGGGGCGGGTGATATTTGCTGACGCAAAGGGCGGCGAGGTTATCGCACTCTCCTTCGATGACGAGGTCGAAGGCGGTGAGGACGGCGGCGCGGAGGGCGGAAAGGTTATTGCGCTCTCCTCTGATGACAAGGTCGAAGGCGGCGGCGACGGTGGCGAAGAGGGCATCGAGGTGGGCCCCGAGGACGAGGAGATCAACATCGACGAGTGGAGGAGTGCCATCCCCAACAACCCCGATGACGGTACTAGCCCGGACCCGACTTGCGGCAGACCGTACATGACGAGGAAGGATTGGCTCGACCTCTACTTCGACCAAAGGTAGTTTAGCATAGTTTAAATTTATGTTTTATGTTTGGTTATGCAAAATGATCTATGTTTATGTTTGAATGCATGCTACTTTTCGTTGAACCTGCTTTGAACTTGATCAAATTGAAGTTTACAATCTTAAGTTTAGGGGATCGACTAGAAAAGGCCAAAAATTGCTGGAGTATATATATCCACTAAGGGTTTTAGTCCTTTAACTTTTTAAGGATCGCCTAGAGATGTCCTTATGACTTGTTTATTTCAGTTCTTCACAATGTGATGCTCTATATGTGCAACTATTTGCCTTGCAGTTCAATTTCATCCATAAAAATTTCAACAATACCACTATGAATTACGATATTTCGTTGCTGTTTAGGATATTGCAGTTAACATGCCTTTTCGTTTTTCAATTGTTGTTTAGCAACATGCATTGTACTGAATGACTAATTATGCAATCCCAGGAAGAGTGTTACCTTAATGTTCTGATGATGTCTAGATATACATGTAATAAAATCTTATATAATGGGATGGATGGAGTGTTCTACTACATCATTTTTCAATTGTTGTTTAGCTTCTAATATTAACTTGGAGCTATTAGGTACATATATCATTGCCAAAGATCCACACTTCAACCCTTTCTGCGTATGGGGCAATGCGATATTCATGAACCAGCATCAAGTGAGGAAACTGATAGAGATTGTTATTATAATAGGTCAAAAGATGTGAATCAAATTGTTTGTTTACACTTTATGCAAGACAACAGTGAATTGTGGGATGGTAAGTAAGAATCCTGTAGCCTTCTTTTTACTGCCCGTAAGGAGTTGTGTTAGATGACAATATCTCAAGCTTTTTTCTTTTGTAGGGGATCTTGAAGCAGTTTACTCAAGATTACCTCTCAAACTACATGATGTGCAGCTGACCATCACAAGGGGTTGGACTAGAGTCCTGCATACCTTCTGCATCTAGGAGAGCACAATAGGACCATTCCGCTTCACCTTGTTTAGCAACTAGAGTGTCTGTCGCCTCTTTCTTTACCATCTGTAATAGTACAAGTATAGAACCCTGGTACATCATTCTTTATTTGGTGCTCATGTAATTCTTAAACATATGTACCCGTGAATCGAATAATGCATTGGTTGTTTGAACCTGATGGATATGACTAATGCTATATCCTACTTTCAAGTTTAAATTAGGTACAATTTGAAATAGCAGCAATTAAATTAGGGCAAAATTACGTTGTGCAGGTCATTACGGCACACACGGTTGGTAAAACACAAACATTTGCGATATACACCATAATTCGGGACGGTTCACTGAGAGGAAAAGTGTGCAAGCATGCACACAGTTGCCGTTTGCAAAGCGTGTGTGATGTCAGACCCTATCACTTACGGTGCGGGAAAACTAAATGTGTGTGATTGTCTACCTATCATACATAGTTTATAATCATGAACTGCTTGTGATGTGCCAGGCCTCGTAAAACTCCCATGCCTAGAATCTGCCTGGAAAACACCCATGCCTGGAATCTGCCTAGTTATAAGCAGAAGCACAAAATTCCGACTGTGATGGCAATGCGAGCACAAACGAGTAGAAAGGATGAAGCATCTGGGATATTCGAGATATCAAAAATGGTTATATAGGGACAACTGTATGCATGAAGGCTCCCTATCCCCAACGGTTTCTCGGTCGTGTGGGAAGGACCCCCCTATCGCCCACACTCACTTGGCGACGGATCCAAATTCCAACACGGAAAGGGGTTAGAAACTGTTTGTTTAGGACCGACATGCACTAGTGAGATAGTTCTCGAACCCGTAGGGTCCGCACGCTTAACGTTCGATGACAATTTGTATTATGAGTTATGTGTTTTGGTGACCGAAGATTGTTCGGAGTCCCAGATGAGATCATGGACATGATGAGGAGTCTCGAAATAGTCGAGAGGTAAAGATTGATATATTGGACAATAGTATTCGGACACCGGAAGTGTTTCGGAAAGTATCGGAGAACCGGGTGGGTTACCGGAACCCCCTGGGGGAAGATATGGGTCACCTGGGCCATAGGAGGGAGGCAAGCTATAACACCCCAAAAGAATTTAATCATATTTTAATTAAGTAGAATTTGGCCAGAAATAAAATTTTGAATTATACCAGGTCCTTTATTAATTTCAGTGCTTTTTCTATTTTCTATTTTACAAAACTCTTCCCTCCATAGAAGATTATTTTTGTAGAATGTTGTGGTCCTTGTTTTTTCTATAAATCATTTCATTTATATCATAAATAATAGTAGGAAATATTTTCATAATAAAATTTGCCACAAATAATCCTTTTAAAGCATTTTTCAAATACTTGAAATGCTTCTGTTGCTCTAGAAATATTTTAAATAATTGTTTTAAAATCACACAAAAATTATGAGAGGTCATGTGATGCATATATATATATATATATCACTTTTTTGCAAAAACCTAACTATGTCTTTTGAAAATTTTGTGTGAAACGTCCTCTTTTCAATTATGTCCAATTTTTAAGTTACAACTGCAACCCTAATCTTCCTAGCTCCATTAATTCTGAAACTCTTCCATCTTCTAGTCCTTCGAACCAAAACCTTAACTCCAGGAGATTAGGTCTATTTGCATCTTTGAAGTCCACCAAAACCTCCTCTGAAGTTTTTGTCTAGAACTGAATTATCCTAAAACTTGCACTAGCAAGTTTCTCATATTGCCAAAATAACTCCACTATCAACTCCATCATCTAAAGAGACTCCATCCTGCAAAGTTTCAAATCCACCAAAACCTCCTCTGAAGTTTTTGTCGAGCACCGCTTGGCCCCTAGAGCCGTCCACGACGACCAGGACCGCCGCCCGACGAGTACGCCTTGGCGACGTCTTCGTCCGAGCCCCTTTGGCTTAAATGCTAGTGGCTCGAGCTCATTCGCAGCTCACCGGCCTCAACAGTGACACACCAGCCACGCCTATGTTGCCAACGCCCACACGTTCGCCGTGAATGGTCGTCTCCGCCATGTCCATTCTCTGGAAGCCACGACACCGCTCTCCCCACCTATTTAAGCTTTCCCCGAGCCCTCTCAGCCCATCACCACCACTCTCCCTCTCCCTCACTACCCTCCCATAGCAGCAACACAACCAAAGGAGGTCATCTTCTTTGATTCCGATAGCTTCGGCCGCCGCCACTGCCATGTTGGTTCTGACGCCACCAGGGCCTTCCCCCCTTCGTTATTTCCACCACTAGCCTCCTAGTGCTCCCACTAGTCCACCCACGTGCTCAATTTGGCTCGGGAGCCGCCGTAGGCAAAGGCCCCATCTCACCCGATGCCACCGTCCAATGGGAAGCTCACCGCCGGCGACTCCGTCCACTCTGGAGACCAAGGAGGGTACCCACGGGTTCATCTTGACCTACTGAGCACACCCACGTGCTCAGATCCCTGAGGGGTTCCTCCGTTCGCCGGCTAGCCTCACCAGAGCCCCACCTCTGTTCTGCCAGAGAGGGAGAGGGAGGCGCGTGCGGCGACTGGTCAAACCTCTCCAGTGGGCCAGGTGGGCCCACCGTCAGTGACTCGGCGCCCGCCGACTCGTCCGTAAGTGGAGACGGAATCCCATGGAACCGCCTTCGCGCTGGAAAAGCGTATTAGCGTGAGTACGTCTTCAACAACGCCAGCCTCCCGTGCGGCCGAACGACTAGGCCCGGCCCAGTAATGCCAGACGGCTAAACGATGCTGTGGGTACATCTTTGCTCTTTCATATTTTCTTTTCTACCGGATTTCAAATAATTCCACAACATCCATTTCACATCAAAATTCGTTGATTTAAATTTCTACTTGCTTCTAAATTCATGCTCTATTTATCAAGATAGGTGGAACATTTTTCCAAGGCCTGGTTTTTGCTGGATCTACTAAATAGTCCATTTCCTTGATTATTCCAGCTTAGTACATCCATAGGAAAATCATATGAACTCCAAATGACTTGATTATTTTTCTGTTATTTATCAAATTCCATCTAGCTTATATTAGTATGTATTTCACAAGTTTCCAAACAACTTTTTAGCACTGTGTTGGATTTAGCTGGTAATTATAATATTTTGAAAATAGGAAATGGAGGGGAGACATAATTTTCAAAGTTTTGGGGTCCCAGGTTACTAATGGCGCATGTGCAGGTGGTGTGCCTTTAGTAACCTGGGACCCCAACAAGATATTTTGGACAGCCCCACACCTACCCACTCACTTTCCCCACTTCCTTCCCTCCACCTCCTTCTCCAAGCTTTCGACTGCCTCCTCCTCCTCACCTCATTTCCACCATAGATTCATCAAAATTAAGTGGTTAAATTACCTTTTTTGATAGGTAAGTAAGGGGAAAGCTATCTTCATGATGTAGATCTACTTTTTTTCTCCCTAGCTCGCTCCAACAATGTGCACATGCACTTTTTGTGGCCTAGCTAGATCTATGTATGTTTGTGGTGTTGCATGTGTTTGTGGTGTTGCATATATGTTTGTGTTTGCAGGTACCGGTATTTGAAATGCGATAGTTGCCAATATTTTTCCGGAATGTTGATTCATTTCCGTTTCGGCGAGAATTTTGGCACTATGCATTCTTTTTGGTCCTATTTTTAGGGAAGGTCATGCCAAAAAATTTCTTGGTTCTAAAATATCGTTTTGCTCTACCCCGCAGGCGACCATGGTCCGCACGATGACCGAAGGCATCGTGAATAGGTTTTTGAGCTCCGCGAAGGCCGAGATGCTTCAAAAGAACGAGACGGAGATAAGATGTCCATGTCGAAGATGCAAGCTGAAGAGCCTTATTGTGGACCCGGATTCCGGGCAGGTGCGGGACAACCTGCTCTTGCGTGGTTTCATGGATGGCTATGGGTGGCAAGGTGATGAAGATGACTATGAAGTCGTCCACGGGGGCCGGGCAAGAAATGAGGAAGGGCAACAAGACAAGTACCACCGCGGCGAGGGCGGGCGAGAAGACGAAGAATCTCCAGGACATGATTACGACGGTGATGCTGTACACAGTCATCATGTAGAAGATGCCGTACATGATGATGAGGGAGATCAAGACGAAGGGCATGATTATGAAGATGAAGATGCCGGAGCAGATGATAATGGCGGCTGGGTGCAGGACCCTCATATTCAAGAGCTGCTTCTCAAGCAGACGGATAATGCAAGAGCTCCCACCCGAGAGAAAGCCAAGCTGGATCAACTGGAGATAGACCCGGTTACTCCATTGTATGAAGGATGCAGGCCCGAGGATACCCGCCTGAAAGTAACACTCATGGCTCTAGAGATGAAGGTAAAACACAAAATGACCGACGCATGCTTCGATGAGAACATGTCATTCTGGCACGAATGTCTTCCCAAGGGGAACAAGTGCCCGACCAGTTTCGAGGAGGCGAAGAAAATTGTGTGTCCTCTGGATTTACCGCACATGAAATACCATGTGTGCATGAACAATTGCATCATTTATCGGGACGAGCACGCGGAGTCTACCATATGTCCGGTGTGCGGCGTCACTCGATACAAGAAGAGGAAGAAAGCTCCTCGAAAATCGGTGTGGTACTTTCTGATCACTCCTCGTCTGCAGCGGTATTTCGCGGACCCTAAGGTAGCAAAGCTCCTGCGTTGGCACGCGGATAGGGAGGAGAAGAAGCGGGAAGATGACAGAAATAATCCATAGATAAATAAAAAAGACAAGATGCTGAGTCACCCTAAGGATGCGAGCCAGTGGCAAGCGTTGGACTTTGAATACCCAGAATTTGGGAAGGATCCAAGGAACATCATGCTGGGCGCGAGCACCAATGGAGCCAATCCATTTGGCAGCCAGAGAAGCACACATAGCACGTGACCTGTGTTTGTGTGGATGTACAACCTTCCCCCCTGGTTGTGCATGAAGAGGAAGTACATTCACATGAGTATGCTACTTAAAGGGCCGAAACAACCAGGGAACGACATCAATCTGTATCTGGGGCTGCTGAAAGATGAGCTAGACACGCTGTGGAAAACGCCAGCCAATACGTGGGACGCCGCAGAGAAAGAATATTTCCCTATGAGAGCCGCACTGCTCACGACGGTGCACGACTATCTCGGTTACAGATATCTCGCGGGGCAGGTAGTCTACGGATTTTCTGGATGCGTAAGGTGCATGGATGACACAACGTATCGCCAGCTAGATAGAGATCCCGGGTCTTTGAAAACCGTGTTCATGGGACATCGAAGGTGGCTTCGCGACGATGACCCGTGGAGGAAACGCATGGATCTGTTCGATGGTGAAACCGAACCCCGAAAACGCCCGCGTACGAGGAGCGGCGAGCAAATAGACGAGCTGTTGAAAAATTGGAAAGATTGCCCACTGTCGGGAAAGAGGCAAAAGGCGCCAGAGCCGGGAAAGAAGCGAAAGGCACCAGAGATGCTGCTGAAGGTATGGAAAACGAGGTCTGTTTTCTGGGACTTTCCATACTGGAAGATCCACCGTGTGCCTCACAGCCTTGATGCCATGCATATCACGAAGAACGTGTGCGAGAGTCTGCTTGGTACCCTGCTCAACATGCCAAAGAGGACCAAAGATGGGCCGAAAGCAAGGGCGGACTTGAAATCAATGGGCATCAGGTAGGAGCTTCATGCTAATGATGATGATGATGATGATGATGATGATGAGGCGAAGCAGGACACAGAAACTCATCGCAAAGGCAAAAAGGCCAAGAAGACCGGAAGTGACTACCCTCCCGCGTGCTTCACTCTAAGTCAGGAGGAGATCGAGTAGTTTTTCAGCTGCCTCGTAGGAGTAAAACTTCCTTACGGTTACGCGGGTAAGATAAGCAGATACCTAGACCCAGCAAAGAAGAAGTTCAGCGGGATGAAGTCTCACGACTGTCACGTGCTGACGCAGATACTTCCAGTTGCAATCCATGGGATCATGGACGCGCACGTCCGTGAAACGCTATTTGGCCTATGCAACTTTTTCAACGTCATCTCTCGGAAGTCGATTGGCGTGAGGCAACTCAGAAGGCTACAGGAAGAGATCGTGGTGATACTATGCGAGCTTGAGATGTACTTCCCGCCCGCATTCTTCGACATTATAGTGCATCTGCTGGTCCATATCGTGGAGGATATCATCCAACTCGGGCCGACGTTCCTGCACAGCATGTTGCCGTTTGAAAGGATGAATGGTGTCATCAAAGGATACGTTTGCAACATGTCACGTCCAGAGGGAAGTATAGCCAGGGGCTTTCTGACCGAAGAGTGCATCTCCTACTACACGAATTATCTAGGCATCGAGAACCCCGTTGGTCTGCCCGTCAACAGGCACCTTGGCAGGCTCGCTGGATGGGGTCACCGTGAGGGTCACCGCGAAATGCATGTCGACTTCGAGGTTCGACTCGCCGACTTTGAAAGAGCAAACCTAGTAACACTACAACACATAGACGTGGTCGATCCTTGGGTGGTAGAGCACAAAACCTTTATTGAGAAGATGTACAATGACCGAGGCCAACAGAGGACGGACGGAGATATAATCAAAGAGCACAACTCATGTTTCATGCGTTGGTTCAAGCAGAAGCTTCTGTCGTACCCTTTACATGAGGATTCTTCCGCGGAAGAACAACTCATATTCGCCTTGTCACAGGGCGCCGAGCACAACCTGATGACCTATGAGGCGTACGATATCAACGGCTACACATTCTACACCGAGAACAAGGACATGAAGAGCGATGGTTATCAGAACTCCGGGGTAACGATGGAATCCTACACCGGTAATGAAAAGGATAGATACTATGGAAGGATCGAGGAGATCTAGGAGCTGAGCTACACTGGAGAGAAGGTCCCGATGTTCGTGTCAGATGGGCCAAGAGCGTCCTAAAAGAAGACCGGTATTTCACCACCATGGTTATACCCGAAGCCAAATTCAAGACCGCGGCCGCAAACGTCACTGCGGAAAATGAGCCATGGGTACTGGCTTCCCAAGTGGACCAATGCTTCTTCATTACCGACCCGTCAAAGCCCAGTCGTGTTGTCGTGAGGAGAGGCAAAAGGAATATCATCGGAATGGATGGAGTAGCCAATGAGCAAGACTTCGACAAGTACGACGACCCGAAGATCGAACATGACGACGACGATGAAGTAGCAACACACACCACAAGAAGAAGCAGGACCACCCTACCTAAAGGACGTCCGTTCCACAGAAGAACTCCATTTGCGAAAAAGAAGGGCAAGAAGATTGTGAACAGATAGCTAGCTAAGATCGATTGTATTTAAATCGTAGTCTTCATTTCTCGATTGTATTTCATGGGCACTTTTTGATATCATGAATATTTTTAAATTTCACGGGCACTTTTTGAATTCATGAGAACACTCGATCTCGATCCCCCTCCACCGCCGCCAACGAGCACCCGGCCCCCCGCACCCTCCCCCGCTCCACCGCCGCCAACGGGCACCCCCCGCACCCTCCCCCGCTCCACCGCCGCCGCCGATGATATTTTCAAGTAACAAATTTGAATATATTTTTTAAAAAATTATTACTGTTTTTATAAAAAATATTACTGTTATGATTTAAACAAGTTTGAACATATTTAAACACAAATAAATATCAAACAACATTTAAAATGCAAAAAAAATTATTACTGTTTTATAAAAAAATATTACTCTTATGATTTAAACAAGTTTGAGCATATTTAAACACAAATAAATATCAAACATCATTTAAAATGCAAAAAAAAATATTGCGGAGCCTGAGAATCGAACCTAGGAGCTCCTGGTGTGTGTGCTGCGTGCTGACCAGTCGGGCTAGTGGGCGGGTTCTAATGTGGATTGGGTTAGGTGCAATATAACCTTTGCTCGAACTGTAAGAAAAAAAATTCTAATGGCGCACCGCTGCGGGGTGCGCCATTGCTATCTAAAAAAAGATTTCTAATGGCGCACCACTGCGGGGTGCGCCATTGCTATCTAAAAAAAGATTTCTAATGGTGCACCGCTGCGGGGTGCGCCATTGCTATCTAAAAAAAAGATTTCTAATGGCGCACCGAGGTGTGGTGCGCCATTAGTAAGCTTCCCCCTAGCTATCTCCCTCTCCCTCGCCAGATCCCCTTCGACCCTCTCTCCCTCACCACCAGATCCACCCGCGCGCTGCCCTGACTCACGACGCCGCCGCCTCGACCCTCACCGGACTCCACCTCCGCACCCCCACCCCCGCGCCCCCACCCCCGCCGGACTCCACCCCCACTGCCCCCGCGCCCCTGTGCCCCCGATTCCATCTCTCCCTCTCGGTCCCTCCATCCTCCAGGCCTCCGCCACCGCTGGCCGCCAAGGCACCAACCACCTCCTCGGAGGCAGCGCCGCCTTGCCAACCACGACGCCGGCCACCTGCTCCTCACCAACCCCCATCAACGAGAGGAGCATCCGGTGCCCCCGCCCTCGAGTTCGTCGATGACGCCGTCCTCCAGCCACTGCCGCCGCTGCCGCCGTCCTCCCGCCCAGGTACCTCTCCTCCTTCCTCCTTCCTCCCTCTCCTGTGTTCCTAGGTTCCTAGGTTCATAGGTTCAGACAGACAGTAATGACTGTGTTCCTAGGTTTAGACGGAAAGACAATGGAGAATGGAGATGCCATGCTAGTAATTCGTTCCTTTTCTTCTAAAATTGACAAATTTATCAGTCTCTGTTCCCTGGGTAATGATGAATGGATTCGTGATGGCCGCAGATAAACACCTGCAATGCCTTCTACTGTGACTACTTCACCCCCCCAACTCCACCTGTAATGTCTGAATTTTGTTACTGATGATGACAGGAGATTTGCGCACTGTAGTTTGTTAATTTGGACAGCTTAGTAGCTAATGCATTCAGTTAACCAAAGTTTAGTTCTTGTGTACTGTTATTCGTTAATCTGTTACTCCATTTGTTACTGAGTTTTTCTCTTGGGGTTTAGTAGTGAGAACATGCATGGTCCAGCATTCAGTTGGAGTATTGCCTAGGTTCAATTAGGTTCAGTAGTATCTAGTTCTGCAAGAACAGGGCATCAACAGTGCTACTCTAGTATCTAGTTGGGGAGGGACAAATGGACAGGGCATCACTGTAGCTGTACTGCACAACAAACTATTAGTCTTAGGATTAACACTCCTCATATGAGATGAGAGGATTTTTTTAAATGGCTTCTTGCAGTTTTGAAAATTTAGTTTATTCAGTTACTAAAAATTTAGTTAATTCAGTTAGGGAAACAAATTTCAGAACTTTTGTTTGCTGTAACATATTGATGTGCTTTGTAAAACTTGTTCATGTACTGAACTACTAATGCCTTGTGATGCTCTGAATTACTTGTGATGCCTCTGAATTACTTGTGATCACATTGAGAAAGACATGCAAAGATGACGATCAAAGATATATATTTCAGATTTGTATAGTTTGAGAGATTTGTATGACCAAAGATACAGTTCAGATTTGAATTGTTTCAGAAATTGGTATGACCAAAGATGCTATTGTATATCAATGGGCTGCTGTAGAACTGTTCTTCATCTTTACAGTGCTGTTGTATAGAAATATGCTGAATTTTCTGCTCTGATTGTTGCTCAAAGAAATTTAGCAAAAAAATGGGGTCCTGGGAGACGCCGCTGCTGCTTGAGGCCCTTGAGAGGCCCTTCGTGTCATGATGATTTTGCAGGTACCCCGAGAGGCCCTTGAGTTTGCCAGAATGTCGATTAACTTCTGTTCCGGCAAATTCGGGTAATCCATATGTCCTATTTTCAGCAAATGTCATGCTGAAATTTTCCGTGAATTTTAGCATGAGTTTGCTAAAAATCGGACATATGAGGTACTTGCTACTAATGCATGGGCCGGGGTATCTTAGTAATTAATTAAGTAGGATCAACTGCCCCTTTATTCTTGTTGCATTAAACCATAGGTGGCAATAGAGCCAAGTGATTAGGCCCAACTTAGAAATTCTCCTCAGCATCGATAAACCCTAGGTGATAAACCCAACATAGGTGGCAATAGAGCCAGCTGATTAGTGCCAAGTGATTAGGCCCAACCTAGGGTGCCTCGGCATCGATAAACCCTAAATGATGAAAACTTAGCATTTAGGGTGCCTCGATGTCGACAAACCCTAAATGATGAAACCTTGGCTTTTAGGGTGCCTCGGTGTCGATGAGAACCTAAATGATGTACGCTTAGGCTTTTAGGGTGCCTCGGCGTCGACAAACCCTGAATGATAAAAACTTAGCTTTTAGAATGCCTCGGTGTCGACAAACCCTAAATGATGAGACCATGATCTTGTTCCTTGACAATAACCAACTTTTTGACCAAATTTTTTTCCTATTTAGAGCGAAACATGGCCCATAATGGTGAGGCCGGCAGTTCGGGCGGCAAGCAATTCTGGGAGCTGTCCCAGGAGTTGGAG
Organism: Triticum urartu; assembly: GCF_003073215.2. Taxonomy (NCBI): domain Eukaryota; kingdom Viridiplantae; phylum Streptophyta; class Magnoliopsida; order Poales; family Poaceae; genus Triticum; species Triticum urartu. The sequence continues at coordinate 314,927,884 of NC_053027.1, forward strand.
GAAGAACCTCACCGCTATGAGGACATCGCGGAAGACACCGATCCTGACTACACAACCCCTAGTGGCATCGGGGATGACACCACTGATGCTGGCGCCGCAGATGCCACCACTGATGATGGCGGCGCACGCATAGATGGCAGCCAACCGAAGAGGCAATGGAAGTTCCGGTGCCCGAACGTGCTCGGCATCGTCAGGGAGGAATTTACTGAAGTGAACTCCGATGGGCATCCGACGGCGCCCAAACACGTAGTCAAGGGGTACTCGATTCAGCTCGGGTGCATTCTTCGAAGCACCGCCTCGATCAACACTGAGAACCTAAGGCATAAGGACCGAGGGAATTTGCGCAGCCTCCTCTTCACGAAGCTGCACGAACGATACAAGTTCGCCGCTGAGTTCGCAAACACACGCCTCTCGGGTAATAAAGTGAACGGTGCCGCCCTCACGACGATGAGCACGGCCCTGTCTACTTGGAAAAGCACGGTGAAGGCAATGATTGACAAAGGTGATAGTTATGAGAAGATCAAGGCGAAGTATCCTTTGATGAGCGAAGATGACTACAAGGAGTTCAAGATCAAGTGCGAGAGCCCCGCAACCTCCGAATCAAGTAAGTGGGGAAAGAAATGCGGCAGTTGAACATAGGGGTCCACCAACTCGGTCCCGGCGGTTACAGAGTGGCGGAGCCTGTATGGGACAAGGAGGACACGGAGCGTGCCGAGCAAGGCCTACCGCCCCGCTTCGAGAAATACAGTGACAAGCAGACCAGGAACTTTCTCAGGGCCCGGTACAAGGAGGACCCGGTAACAAAGGAGCTTACCACGGATCTGAAGACCAAGGAGCTTGAGCTTGTTCTGGTATGTAATACACCCCCGCGTAATTAGCTCCATATGGTTGCATTCTAATTAATCCCCAATATTTCTAAATGGTTCACGTTCCTTCCGCAGGACAAAGAAAGCAGTAGTGCGGGGTCGTCTCAGAGCTCCCCTTTCGACACACCTTTGAATAGGGCGTTGAATGTAATGAAAAACAAGGATAAGCTCAGTAAGCCAACGTCAGCCGGTCGTGTGGCCGGCAAAGGCTTGTCCACAAAATGGTCATCATACTATACCGCAAGTGGGCGAAAGGAGAAAAAGACCAGCTCGAAAAGCATGTCGCGCGAGGTTGAAGCACTCAAGGCGCAAGTGGCGCGGATTCCGGAGATGGTCCAAGAGCAAGTGCAACAACAACTGGGATCGACGCTCACCAACATTATGCCTACCTTGATTCATGGGATAACGACGTGGATTGCGGGTGGCCAACGGGGGCCGCCCCCGATTCCCAGCTGCACGGCCAGCAACTCGCACAACGCGCAGGCGGCGCCATTGGTGTCTCCGGTGGCGGCGGTATTGGTGTCTACGGCGGCGCTGCCATTGGTGTCTCCGGCGGCGGCGGTATTGGTGTCTCCGACGCCGGCATTGGAGCTTAATGCACCTAGGTGTACGCCGGCCGGCACCTCGCTAGCAAGCGGCCCCTCCATCAGTTGCACGCCCGCTGTTGGCGGTGCCTCGACATTAGCCGAGCTCGACGGCATCACGGTAACTAAGCCTCTCGGCCGAGGACTTCATCTGCTTGCCTTTGAATGGGCATCCCTGACGCCCTACATGTTTTCGCAGGGCGCCGCCGACGTTCCTTGCACTATCCTGCACTTCGTGGGCGGCGAGTTGGTCGATGTCGTCAAGGGAAGAATCGTTCAACCGGGCAACCCCGTGTTCCACGGTAATCCGATGCTGTTACCTCCAATGTATGGGGTCGAAGTGGTTCGGGTGCTGCCAGGCTGCGACGAGCTGTTACCTCCAATTCGACCCGCTGGGGCCGACGAAGAAGATGAGATGACCTTCAGCGCCTGCGTAAGCTGGCCCCTGCTTTGGCCGAAGAGCCAGATTCGTTTGGGGGCGGGGGTCACCACCCCACAAACAAGACCGCCAGTCATGCCGGCGCCAAGCCATGGCAAGAATGCCGCAACGCTACCGGACATGCCGGACATCCCTATGGCACAGGATCCGGACATGCATATGGCACAGGATCCGGACGACGACGACAACGACAATGGTACATTTACCAACGTCGATAAGTACTTTGCCGAACATGGGTACGGTGACGAGTTTTGCGGGCCTCCTTCTCAAGAACCCAAACAAGACGATCGCGATCTAGCTGGTACGGCGGAGAAACCCAATTGCAACAGGCGTCGTCTGGCGTTCAGTTCTCAGGAGACGCCTCCAGCTGCCGCCTTCACCGAGCCTCAGATAGCAGATGTGCCAAATATTATCAGCCCCAACACGCTCAAGAAGGCGGTCTGTGAGCAGAACTCGGTCCCATTACAGCAGATCAAGAAGAAGGTCCGGAAACGGCCGACTAAAAAGGGCGCCGGTGTGAGCCAGCCGACACCGAGTACGATCCGTGCTCAGGACGGGCCACCTTCACCTAAGGATATCTCGAGGAGGGTGCATGTGGCGGGTAGGGCGATGCTACCGACAAATATGCTCAATGCTGGAACCGGTGCTATGCGGAGTCTGCACGATAGTGTTCTTTCTTTGGAGAAGCGGCGTCTCAGAGAGAATGATGTGGCATACCTGGTTTTCGTGGCCAAGGTGCCAAAGGGCAAGGGCTTTGTGGATGGCGCCATCGGGGGTACGATCGTCCTACGGTTTGATGACATCTTTGCTATGTTCAACCTTCATCCACTTCACTACACCTTCGTTTGGCTGCTTTCGCTGAGTATGGAGATGCAGATCATTAGAGACAAGACCCCGGACATCGTGATCGTCAACCCCTTCTACATGTGTGCCAAGCTCTTGAGCAGCGCTGGGGACCGCCAAGTCGCGAGTTCACACCTCAAAGACGTCATTCTGGCAAACCAGATAAGGATAACTTCCTTGTGGCTTACTTTCCCGAGTAAGTCATCCCTTAACCGCCCCGTAACATATGATTTCTTAGATTTCGATCGTTCTTTTTTTCTAACATTCCGTGTTCTGTGCAGTGACACACATTGCACACTCATCCTCTTAAGCCCGAAATATTCCATGGCCACGTATTTCGACCCGAACCGTAACTCCAAGATAGACTACACAAATATCAAGAAAGTTCTTGATGATGTTCTCCCTGGCTACGCCAAATCTGGAGGCACCTTCATCAGGGCAGTTCGTAAGTACGGCAAGCACGTGTTCGCCCACAATACGACGTTCTGCTGCGTCAAGCAGCCGCCTGGCGGTCAGAAGGATGCCTACTACACCCTCCATCACATGCGGGCGATTGTAAGGGACCATCATCACCTTCTGCTACCAAATAATCTCGAAGATTGGGCCGAGAGTTTGTCGGCAATCCAGGACGCGAACATCAGACAAGAATTCTTTCGCATCCAGTCAGAGTTTGCGGACATCATCCATCAAGATGTCCTTCATACCTCGGGGCAGTTTTTCCTCAGATATCAACCGTCCAACATTGAGATAGACGGAATGCTACAAATGCAGGCTGACAACGCCCGCGATTTCATGACCATCACGACAGACGGCGGCTTCATCCATGCTCCTGTCCATGAGTCGAGTCGAAAGTAGTGATGTGTAGTTCTGAAACATTGATTGGCTCATGCTGTAATTAAACTTTAATGAATTGTATGTCTCTTTGGTTTGGACAGTCGTTCAACTTAGATGTAATCGATGTTATTTATTAGTAGGACCATCAACCGTGCTATTAATGTCTTGATTATGTATGTATTGTCTGTTGTTTGGCATGTGCATAGAGATGCCGTCGTATGTCGTGTACAAGGGTAAGGTTCCCGGAGTCTACGACGATTGGGAGGAGTGTCGGAGACAGGTTCACCGTTTCAGCGGTAACAGTTACAAAGGGTACACCACTAGGGCGGAGGCCGAATCTAGATACGCCCGCTATCTAGCGGGAGAGAGGAGGGAGCGTTGGAGTAACCAGATGAAGACCAGTTTGATCGCAATGATGCTCATCATGATGACCGCAGCTCTCTTCTATGTGATGGTAGTTTAGATGATTGATATCGACTTCTAATGTGAAGACAAACTCGATACTCGTGGTCTCGAGACTTGTAATGTTTTATCTTTGTTCGGTCTTTTGAATTCAGAGACTAATATGATGAATTGTATTCGGAGACTAATCTTCTATTGTATTCGATGAATCTGCTGTTGCTGTGTGCTACTGTCTATATTCTGTCAAATAATATATTTTGTAACCTGTGCAAAAATCAGAAAAGTAAAAAAAACCAAATATTCATACTAATGGCGCATCACCACAAGGTGCGCCATTAGTATGCCAAAGGATACTAATGGCGCATCAAGACAGAGTGCGCCATTAGTATGCCAAAGGATACTAATGGCACATCAAGACAGAGTGCGCCATTAGTATGCCAAGTATACTAATGGCGCATCTATCCGCAGTGCGCCATTAGTGTGCCAAAGCACATGGTTAAATATGGCCCCTGGGAGGCACAGTAATGGCGCATGGTGTTATATACTAATGGCACACTTGGTGGTGCGCCATTAGTATACCAGATACTAATGGCGCACCAGTGGTGCGCCACTAGTAAAAATTACTAGTGGCGTGCTAGTAATGGCGCACGAGTGATGCGCCATTAGTAGGCAAAACTGGTGCACCATTAGTAGGCCTTTTCCTAGTAGTGGAGGGTTCATTGGTTCGGCTGCGATGTGAGGCTGCCGTCGCCACAGAATAACAGGGGATGTGGGTGATTGGAGGGATAGCCTGGCCAGCGGTGGGAGTAGTATGGGGCGGTGAGGCCTCCGCAGCAGCACAGCCGGCCACAGGAGGCAGGAGCAGGTGGCACGATCAGCGCTGCTTTGGGCGACTGGAGCAAGAAGACCAGAGGTTGAAGAAGCACTATCGCCGTTGGATGGACATCGTACGATCACTGGAGCTAGAATCGTTCATATTGACTTAGTTCACAAAGCCCTCCATCCCCGTTAACTTAGTAGGCCCACAAGTCAGCCACCCACTATGGTGGGTCCCAGCTAGTAGGGGTATTCTTTTTTTGTGCGTAATAAGGAGGCACTTCCTTGCGTGCGAAGACATAGCTGGTGGGTCCGACCTGTCAGCGGGGGGAACTTCTTTTTTCACGAACTAAAGAAGCCCTTCCCGTGGGTCCTAGCTGTCAGGTGGAAGAATCATTATTTTGCGTGTAATATGGAGGCATTTCCTTGCGTGCGGCCATGGACCCAGCTGTCAACCTCTCCACGTACAGTCCACTTCCGATGGATGTCGCTCATTGACCATGTTGACGAGGCCGCACCGAGAGCACCAGGGCGTTGGACGACAGCAAGGCCTAGGAAGGTAATGACAACCGGAGCCAGGGAAGACTCGACAGTTGTTTCCCACACGGAGGAGTACGAGTGTTTACTGGTTCGTCTGCCGTCCCCAAAAAATAACACCAGGTGTGGGTGAGTAGAGGGATGGCTAGGCCAGCGATGGGAGTACGGTGGGGCGGTGAGGCCTGCGCGGTAGCATAGCCGGCCGCGGGAGGAGGGAGCAGGCAGTCTCACCGGTGCTTGTTTGAGCGGCTGGAGCAGGAAGAGCAATGATTGAAGAAGCACGAAAGCCGTTGGATGGACATCGAATAGTCATTGCTCTCGTGTGCATTATTTCTAATAATCTACAGCCCATTTGCTAATTCTAAAGAATTTTTTTGGAGCCCATCTTCTTTTTGTTTGCATTATACCCCATATTGTGGCCATGGTTAAAAAGTATACGAAATTTTGCATATTTCGGTGCGGTCAATTGTTTTTAATCCCGAAATATCGATTCACATTCAAACTATTTTGAAAAGTAATTTATATAAATATAAAATCCAAATAAGTGTCCACGCATAAAAATCAATGGAATTTAAAATCTTGTAATGCAATTTTTTTGAAACTAATGCCCGGTTTGATGTGTGTTAAAAATGTACAGCCCATTTCTGGGCAAAACGAATGAAACTCTCCTCGTCTTGAAAGATTTGCAGCCCAGCAGGGCTGATAAAGCAAGTAGGCCTCGTTTGCGTATTTCTTAAAAAAAATAGAACTGGGCTAGCGATTTTCAGCAAGAAAAAAAAGACAACTGGGCTCATGATGTGGTAAACATAAATAAAACCCTGGCTAGACAGGCCACAGCCCCCGCACAGCCCCGTTGTTACCCTGATCAGTCGCTAAAACTAGTATAAATAACAACTGCTTGCTCCTCAAAAAAAATTGCACGACTTGCTGGGTCCCTGGTGTCAGCTACTCGTAGTGTAATTCTCTTGTTTATTGACTACGTTGACAATGGCATGAGCCCCAGATGTCCAACCATTGGGAGGAACCATAGTTTTGGGCTTGTAATATAGATGCACTTGCTTGCGTACTGCCATGACGGTGGTGGGTCCCTACTATCATCCTCTCCACGTACAGTCATCTCCTTGTTCCTCTTGGTTGTTGACGACGTTGACAACATAAGAGGGCGGCGCACCGTGCACGGCGAGAGAACCAAGGCCGCAAGGCAGAGGATGACGGCAAGGCCTCGGACGGAACAAACAGGAGCCGTGGAAGATGCGCTAGTCCAGTCGCAGGCAGAGTGGAGTACGAGGGTTGACTAGCTTGGGTGCGGGTGCTTGTTGGGGCTGATGTCGCCGGAAATAACAGGACGTGTGGGGGAATAGAGGGAGGGACTGGCCAACGTTGGAGGGTACGTACGGTAGAGCGGCTTAGGCGCAGCCAGCCATGGGAGGCGGGAGCAGGCGGAGCTGACGGGGTGGTTTGGTTTGGGTGGCTGGAGGAAGAAGAAGACAAGAGATAGAAGATACATGACAGATGTTGGATGTCAATCGAACAGCTGGTAGGTAGAATCGTTTGTTGACTGGCTAGTAAGTCGACACCACCTTGGATAGGCTATTTCCGTGCGGGTCCCAAATGTCAGAATCCAAATCTGTCACGGTCATGCAGCCTTTCCTATGAAAATTTACAGCCATTTGATGTGCTAGTTCCAAATAAGTTTGTGGGTGCTGGTGGGGGCTAATCACTTGGCTTCTGTAATGCACAGTTAGCTCAAGCAGCCGGCAAGAGTGATGTTATTTCCCTTGGTTGGGATTTGTTAGTTCTTACAATATTTCACTCTAAATTAAACGACTAGCAAGCCATTTGCCTTGCTTCAAATAAAATATGACAGTCACAGGCGAGTTGAAAAGGGCAAGAACATCTAACTCCAGCTTACAAACTGTAGAAAAGCATGAGGGTTAATGGTTCATCTGATTTACAAAAAAACAGGTTGAAAAGTGCAATAACATCTAGCTCCAGCACTATTTTCGGCAGTCACAGTCAAATGTGTCGGGGTGTGGGGTTCTGGCAAACCCTTAAGGTTCGAACACTAGGGTGCGCGCGAAGTCTTTCCCTCCAACCGATCTACGCCCTAGTTCGCTAAGATCTTGCGGACAAACTCGATGAACTCACAACATAGAAGGACACGGGGTTTATACTGGTTCGGGTCACCGTTGTGGTTTAATACCCTACTCCAGTGTGGTGGTGGTGGATTGCCTCTTGGGCTGATGATGAACAATAGAAGGGAAGAACAGCCTCCTGAGGTTGAGGCGTTCTTGAGCTTGGTGAGCTTGTGTGTACTAGGTGGTCTCTCTTCCTCTCGCTCAGATCAGGTTCTCCCCCATTGTGGTGGCTAGTCCTATTTATAGAGACCCTGGTCCTCTTCCCAAATATCGAGCGGGGAGGGAGCCAACAATGGCGGGCTAATTTGAAGTGGGGCAGCTAGTAAAATCTATCCTGACAAAAGTAGTCTTTGCCTACACAAAGTTGTGGTGGTGACGCTATTCTGGGCTCCATGGTGACATCCGTCTTGCAGTCCATGGTCTTGGTCTTGTTGCACCGAAATGTCAGCCTTTTCCCGAGGCCTCGGTACTCTGCGACTGCGCTTGCCCCCTTTGCACCAAAGAGGAAACAAGGACGCTGTGCACGCTAGTGCCCGCCTGGCGCCCGCCTGGTGTCGATCGTCACGGCTCACGTCATGAGAGCCTCGTGAGGTTCACATCGCCTTGATATCTCCGCTCCTCGTGAGCCTGCCTAGCTAGGCCACTCCAGAGGAGGTCCTGCATCGTCCGCCTCGCGAGGCTTGGCCCCTCGCGATGGTCTTGGATGCTTTGTTGGTGTAGATGGGCCGTAAGGCCTGCTGGCTCAGCCACGCCGCGGGCCGCAGGCAGGCATGTCTGGGGACCCCCTTTCCCAAAACACCGACAGTAGCCTCCAGGGCCAAGTGCGCGCGGGCTTGGCTTTGCGGCGAAGCCAAGGGTCAAGTCCGGAGCACCGCGGGCCCCAAAAGCCTGCGGCCTCGGTTGACGAGTGGCAGTGTTGATTGGACGTGGGCATCTCTGCTTCCCCATGCTGCCTTGACGACTGCATGACTTGACAAGTCCCGGCGACATGCAAGGGAAACCATCATTACATGCGATCGTGGGAGACGCAGGTTGGCCTTCACCTGCTATAAATGGGGAGGGGCGGAGCCCCCGTTGCCCATCTCTTCCTTTCTTGCTTCCTCCTTCTTGCTCCACTGCTTGCTCCAATGGCGCCCATCAGAAGGTTCTCTGCCGAGGAGAAGGGGAAAGCCCCACGGGATGCCCCGGAGCCACTCCCGCCAAAGAAGAGGTCGATCCATCGCCGTGATGAGGCGGCGTTGCAGGTGGTGGCGAGGCCTTTGTGCGGGCGGCCTCCACTGGGGTAGGCTCGGGAGGACGAAGCTGTAGGCTCGGGAGGACAAAGTGGCGAGCAGTGTCACCCGCGCCGCACCCGGGGTCGCCGCGCTACGGCGACACGAGCCGTCCACGCCGCGGACTACTCGCGCGAGCTAGCGCTATGGGCGCCGACGCCTCCGAACTCCTGGATCCGCTTCCCATGGTTCTTCTCTGACGTGATACCGCCGAGGGAGCCTCTCGAGTTCTGGCTGCAGCATGCCGATTGTGGCGCTCCGGCAATCAGAGCAAAGATCGAAGCGGTCCCCATTGGCAAAATCTTCATGACTCGGGGCTGGGGCGAGATCGCACGGATCTGTGGCGCGAGGGGTGCCCTTGTGATCCACTTAGAGTACGACGGCGCCTCCACGCTTCTCTTCAAGGTCTTTGACACCGAGGGCCGCTGCCTGGAGTGTTGCTCTGGAGAAGAGTGCGAGGCCGATGCGCGCTCCGCCCGCGACTACTCCAGTAGCAGCAGCCCTTGGGATTCCAGCAGTTCTCCTGAGCTCTATGAGACTCCGAAGACGAGCGACGACAGCTACGTCCCCCCGGGCTCTCGTCGTGCCCAGGGCAAGACTGCGGCATCCAGCCGCCGCCGCTGCTGATCTGGATGGAGTTGGCGCCGGCCTCCCGTGGCCCACTGTTGATGATGGCGTCCGCCACGGGAGGATGTAGATAGCATCCGCCTTAGCATCAGCTTTTGTTTCCTATGAAGAATCATGAATCACCCCGTGGGGGCATGTAAGGATCTGTAATGCCTTTGTACTTATTTTCCTTGTTATGAAGATTTACGAACACGCGTCCCATTAAGGCTCGGCCTCCCCTTTCTTTCCTCGCGATAGTTGGTTGCTCTACGCTGACGGGTCCCTGTCCCAAGGCAGCTAGAGCCATCGCTGGTATGCCAGGTCGCGATGCCGTGGTCAAGGCCAGGAGGTGCGTGGCCTGAGGTCCAGTAAGAGCCCCTGAGGCGCGATGCTCCGGAGGTCCCCCTTAGCACCCAACCGGCCATGGAAAGGGGAGAAAGGAAGAAGACTCGGTCGTAACGGGGTTGCGGCATGGTGTGAGCGACTATTAGGCCCAAATATTTTGCCGATCCGTGGGCGAGACTTATCTTGATGTCTTCGCGGTAATTCCTGATGTTGCGCTAGGGCTGCGCGCCAACTTACATGACATAGATAGGCCAGCCCGTGCGAGTTTTCCTTCTCCCGAGCTCCTCTTAATTCTCTACGTCCTCAGGTCCCGGCCCCCGAGCGAGCTCAGCCGCCGCTGGTATGCCAGGTCGCGATGCCGTGGTCAAGGCCAGGGGGTGAGGGATGGAGAGCCAGTAAGAGCTCTTGAGTTGCGATGCTCAGGAGCCCCCCTTTTAACGCGCAAGCGAGTCGCGCGAGAGGAAAGGAGACTCGCGGTGCCGCCTGCTATCTTTCTCGCGGGGTTCCTGTGAACAGGCATAAGAAGGAACATGGTTTGCCATTACTGCCGCCTGCCTGTCATTGGTTGGTCCGGATGAAGTGAAGGCACTAAGGGCCTGGTGAGGTGACGAGCATGGCGCGTGCCGCGAGCCAGAGCTCGACCACTCAGATTTGTCGGTCGTGACAGGGACCGACCCATGCACCAGCACCATGCCTGTGTAGGGGCCCCGTGGGAGGTGATGATCGAGGAGGTGATAGCAGTTGGCATGTTAAGCATGAAGAGCATATTGCCTGAGATAAATGCAGGAAGGTGCATGCCACTGGTGTAGCCAGAGCGGCGTGGGGATGATGCAGCCCGAGGGGCACCCCCAGCGAGGTAAGCTTAGAAACATAAGCAAAAGGGATACATGCCGCAGGGATGGACCCACGTGGCCTAGGAATAGTGTAGCCCGAGGGGCGCTCCCAGCTTAAATGAAGTTGGAAGATGTCACCTGGGTCTGTAGACGAAGTAGAGTTGGTGCAGATGAAGCCACGCGTTGAAGGGAAGACTCCTCATGAGCCACAGGGACCCTTAGCCTCGGGAGGCTCTGGGGGCTCAGGAGGTTCCCCAAAGGCCGTCGCCATCTCCTCCAGAACGGCATGGAACCTGGCCTCCTGAGCCGCCTGGACTTGCCGCACATTGCGCTGATGGGCCGACGCCATGCTCGGCAAGCCAAAGGGCATGCGAACGAAGCTATGTGGTGGACCCTCACAGCGGCCTGCGCGTGATGGCCAGAAGCATTCCTGAGATGCGGCCCTGTTGAGCCCTGAGATGTCGACGCAGGCGCGCAGCTCAGCACCCTCGCATGCATGGTGAGCCACACTCTGTGAGCGGCTATCGCCACGCCTGGCCCTTGCGTCTTGTAGCTCTTGGGTGCTCTTGGTGATGAACTCCTGGTTGGTGGGCATTCCTTCCCCCATGCTCTCCTGAGGAACACGTGCTGTGAAGCATACTTCCAAGTGGTGCCCAAGCGCCTCCCTCGTGAGATTGGCAAGGTCTGAGGCCCTCTAGAAGAGAGCCCCCGAGCCTTGCCTGAGGAGGGCGCCGGGTGTGCTTTCCTATGCGGTGGAGGGAGGCGCCCCTAGAGCGGGCGCCGATCCTGACGAGGCTCCTGGTGCGACGCCATCTTCTTGGGGTCCTACGCGGCGCGGTAGCTTCTTCTTTGGTATGGTCTCCGGAGGGCCTTCACTTCTGCTGTCAGGGTTGTCGATTGCCGTGGCTTGGAAGGCGCGCTCAAGGGAGCACACCGCATCCCTTTCTTCACATGGGACCGTGATGATCCCCCCGCTTCCTGGCATCTTGAGAACATTGTAGCCGTGGTGAGTGGCCGCCATGAACTTGGCCAAGGCTGGATACCCGAGGATGGCATTGTACGGCAAGCGGATGTGCGCGACGTTGAAGTCGATGAGTTCGGTGCGGTAATTCTTGCGCTCCCCGAAGGTGACAGGCAGCCGGACTTGCCCTATCGGTGTGGTGGAACCGTCAGTCACTCCTGAGAAAGGCTTGGTTGGCTGGAGCTGCTCATAGGGCACTTGGAGGTTGTCGAACGTGTCGACGGATAGGATGTTGAGCCCTGCGCCGTCGTTGATGAGAGTCTTGGTGACTTGCACATTGCTGATGACTGGGGAGCACAGCATCGTGAGTGTGCCAGCGGTGCCTGCGCACTTGAGCTGGTCGGCCGAGCTGAAGGTGATGGCGCATTGAGACCACCGGAGCGGGCGAGTGACCTCGAGCTTGGGGAGCGCCGCGTTCACCTCGCGAGCGAACTGTTTGAAGATGCGCTGAGAGGCTGGGGCCCTGAGCGCCGCCTAAGATGCAAGCGACCGCGCGTGGCTCTTGGAAGCACCCAGCCCCCTCGTCCTAGTGGTTGTCATCGTTCCTCCTTGGCGGCGGCACGAGGCGGGTCCCTCCAGGCGCCCTCGCGAGGTTGGTATTGCCAGCGATCCTCACGAGGCCGGTCACGCCACTCCTGGCATGGGCCATGGTCGTCCCAGCATCCGCCCTCGCCTCCTCCTCCGCGGCCGTAGCCCCGGTCGTTGTGCTCGGGGCGGTGGCCGAAGCGTCCTTCCCGAATGGCTCTGAGCTCTTGACAGTCACTGGTGTTGTGGGTGTTCAGGTTGTGGAAGACACAGAATGGGCGGCCGTTCTTGGATGACTCGGGCTGATCTCTGCCTCGCTTGGTGTCGGGCACCGCTACGAGCACTACTGCCTCTTTGCGCTTCATGTCCTTGGCCTTCTTTTCCTCCACTCCTGTAGCTGGCAGCTCAAGGAGAGAGAGGCGCCCCTCCTCAACTCTTGCACACCTGGTCGCCAGGTTGAATAGCTCCGGAGATGTGCAAAGCCCTCATGGATAGCCAGCTCTTCCTTCATCTTGACGTCGCGGATGCCGTCGGAAAACGCGGAGATGATGACCTTGTCCGTGACCTTGGGGATCTTGAGGCGGGTGTTGATGAAGCACTGGATGTATTTCTGGAGGGTCTCTCCTGGCTATTGCTTGAGGCGGTGTAGGCCGCCCACGACCGGTAGACGGTCACGAGTGCCCTGGAAGTTGGGAACGAAGCGGTCGCGCATATCGTCCCAGGAGGAGATCGAGCCCTGCTGCAGGTTCAGGAGCCAGGAGCGGGCCCCATCCTTGAGAGCCATGGGAACCCAGTTCGCCATGACTTTGTCATCGCCGTTGGCCGCTTCGATGCTCAACTCATAGAGCTGCAGGAACTCTGCGGGGTCGGCGGTGCCGTCGTACCGAGGAGGCGGATCTGGCTTGAACTTGCCTGGCCAGGCAATGCTACGCAGCTCAGAGGTGAAGGCGCGACAACTTGCCGTGGTTGCTGGGGCCCGCTTCGTGCGTGGTGCTTGGTCTTGGCAAGGTCCGCGCTGTGCCACTGCAGGTGGTGCGCGGTCTTGACGAGGTGGCGCGGGGAGCGCTGGTGCAGCTTGTCGCGACCGCGGGATTTCTTGGCAGCTCCTTTCTTCATGCGCGGGCGCCGGGCGCGGTGGATCACGCTGCGGAGGCACGCGCCTTGGTGCCAAGGCACCATCTTGGGGTCGAGGTGGTGGAGGCACACCACGAGCCCCATCGCCCGCGGCCTGCTGAGGGGGAGGCAGAGAGTGGGACGGCGCCAGAGAGCCCCCCGCGGCACGGACGAGCTCGGCGACGCGGTCGAGCCACTCCACATAGACGTCGTCGACGGGGCGGCAACGCAGGAGCTCGTTTGCCGCGATGAGTGCGGCCCGTGTCTCCATGGGAGCGTGGTGCGCATTAGACAAAGAGCCAGCAGGGGTGAGTGATGGAGTAGCGGTGTGGCCGTCCTGACGCACCGAAGGATGTTGCGAGGACGCCTGCTGCTCGTTTCCCACCAGGCCGGTGACGGCGTTGGCGGCGAGGGACGGAGAACGACGAGGCGGCCCATCAATGGGAGCCGTCTGAGTGACGCAGGTGGCGAGTGGGGCTCGATGCTCAGCTCGAGCGCGGTGAGTGTCCGACATGGAGACAACGGAGCGACGGAGTGACGAACTGATGGAAGGGAAGCTACGGCGCAGCCCTACCTGGCACGCCAAATGTTGGGGGGGGGTGGGGTTCCGGCAAACCCTTAAGGTTCGAACACTGGGTGCGTGCGAAGTCTTTCCCTCCAACCGATCTACGCTCTAGCTCACTATGATCTTGCGGACGAACTCGACGAACTCACAACACAGAAGGACACGAGGATTATACTAGTTCGGGCCACCGTTGTGGTGTAATACCCTACTCCAGTGTGGTGGTGGTGGATTGCCTCTTGGGCTGATGATGAAAAATACAAGGGAAGAACAGACTCCTGATGTTGAGGCGTTCTTGAGCTCGCTGAGCTTGTGTGTGCTAGGTGGTCTCTCTTCCTCTCGCTCCGATCAGGTTGTCCCCCATTGTGGTGGCAAGTCCTAATTATAGAGGCCCTGGTCCTCTTACCAAATATCGAGCGGGAAGGGAGCCAACAATGGCGGGATAATTTGAAGGGGGATAGCTAGTACAAGCTATCCTAACAAAAGTAGTCTTCGCCTGCACAAAGTTCTGGTGGTGATGCTATTCTGGGCTCCACGGTGACCTCCGTCTTGCAGTCCATGGTCTTGTTCTTGTTGCATCGAAATGGCAACCTTTGCCTGAGTCCTCAGTACTCCGCGGCTACGCTTGCCCCCTTTGCACCAAAGAGGAAACAAGGACGCTGTGCGCGCTGGCGCCCGTCTGGTGTCGATCGTCACGGCTCACGTCATGAGAGTCTCGTGAGGTTCGCCTCACCTGTATATCTCCGCTCCTCATTATCCTGCCTAGCTAGGCCACTCCAGAGGAGGTCTTGCATCGTCCGCCTGGCGAGGCTTGGCCCCTCGCAAGGGTCTTGGATGCTTTGTTGGTGAAGATGGGCCGTACGTCCTGCTGGCTCAGCCACGCCGCGGGCCGCAGGCAGGCAAGTCCGGGGACCCCCGTTCCCAGAATGCCGACAAAATGAATCAGTAAGGTCCATAGAATGAACATCTTGGGTCGTAAAATTTACTGGATTATGACCACAATATGTTGTAAATAGAAGCCCGGCACGTTGAGAAGCTCTTTTGCCCACCTGAAACTCCTTTTTTCTCTTCCACATACCCATCCGTCAAAACCATGCTACTGATAAACTTAAGCCTGATGGACAATAGTAACCTCGCATTCAGCAGGAAGAATGTGACAAATCTAGTGTTTGCACGGTTGACTACATATCGTTCTAGCATTATTGTCTTCAATCGAATCTCATGAGAAGTGAGAAAATCCCAATGCTTACGAATCCACCGAATGGTTATAACTTTCTTACCCCGTCCTGTTGCCTAAATAGACATGAAGTTTGAAAATAGTTAAGGTCTAAAAAAGAGTGTCAAAAGAGTAACAGCTGAACGTTTAATTCTAGTACACTATATGCGGGCTTCCAATGTGTGTGAAATTATCACCTTTATATACAACTTCTCTAGATATGGAAAGCATTGCAGCAAGCCAGTAATCTTGTTCAGATCAAAACTATTCATTTGGATATATAAGATCTTGACAAAATCCAGCAGCATTGATAGGCCATCCATGGAGAAACTCTTCATTGAGCATAGAAAATAATATTAGTACAAAATGTGTACTCCAAGATGACATATAACTTAAGCGCAGAAATTTAAAATGCAGCTTATGGTTACAAGTCTAGATGATAATATAAAGTACCTGAAGAACTGTGGAGCCAAAACCATATTGAAATTAGCACAAAGATCATGTATTACACCCAAGGTCTCTATTTTAGGCGCAGAGAGGACAGTTATTTGCAACGGTGAGTAACTAGAATCAAGGATCAACCTTTGAAGTGAAGGGGCATCTTGGATGATGAGCTGCCTTCCGTGAAAAGAAATTCCAATTCTTACAAGGTTAGGCGACTTTATTTGGAGACAACCGATAACTGTGAAAACAAGCACCAAGCACTCCAGGGCAGGGCAATTGGAGTGGATGATGATGTGCAATGAGGCCTCCAATATACGAACCCGCACAAGTGAAAGTTTCTTGAGAAATGGGAGTTGAAGGTTTAGTACCAGATTATCTGGTAGGTCACACAACACAAAGGTGGCGGTGTGGAGAGAGGAGGAAAACCACGAGATGGACATTGGTGCTGAGGGCACAGGTAGATGGCGTTCGATATATGGTAGCTGATTTCCAGGGGAATAGTAGAACTCAAGCAGCTGTAGTTCTGTGAATTCATGGGATTTCAGCCAGGCGTCCACCGTGCACGGCATGTTATGCTTGCTTAGGTAGCATGACGGGATGCAGAGGATTTGAACGGAGCCCTGGTGGGAGGAGATGATGGCTCTGGGGATTTCAAAATCATTGAAGAGAGATAGCCAGTGACAGTCGAGATTAAAGGGCATGGCGTGCCATAGAGGGCACCACCGAATTGAGAGGACTTACGTGCGACAACAATCCTTGGTGCGGAGTAGCGAGATGATCTCCCCAAGGACGGCGTCTGGGAGATCACTGATGTGGTCCACCTGAGATTCTACGGGTTACTGGGACCCGGTGGGGGCGGGGTCGCCACTTCTCCCCGCGCTGCCGGGTGCGGGGTCTACAACAGGCGTCTCCGTCGGTGGGAGCCTCATCTGCTTGGCGCTGGGGACAGCCGATTCCATTTTCCTCGAGGGCGTCACGTCGCGCTCATAGATTTGAGCAGAGTAACGAATGACGAGCCTAGTTGTAGTGCGGGTGAAGAAGAAGGGGAGCTAGGGTTTTTCATTGTAGTGAGGAAGAAGGGGAGCTGGGGTTTTCTGTAGGAGTGAGGTGAGGAATTTGGGGGTATGAGTGGAGCGAGCTGACGTGAGGTGGGTGGGAGTTAGGAGGAAGAAGAACACCCAAGTTTTTTGGGGGGGCAATGTCCTGGGTGTGGGTAGCGCCTCTCATTCAGCAAATATATGGACTTTTGAATTGATTTTACTATTTATTAGGATGGATGGGCTGTTTTGTCTTAGGCCTAGAGAAAAAATTACTAATACTACAGTGGAGACACTCTACAGCTACCTAGAAAAACAATTACTACTAGTACAATGGATACAATACCGCTTCTGGCTCCTCCAAGGTCATCGAAACGTCTCCCTCTACTGAATGCTGTTATACGTTTGTTCACCTACATGCGGGCCATGCAGCACGTGGACCCAAATGCCATCCACCAAATTAGAAGGTAGTATGCAGGCGGAGAGTCACCCCGGTCGTAGCGCGGCAGCAAATTGACATCGTATCACAAAACCCCACCTCCCCGCAGACTAAGTTTGACGGACGAAGCAACCATCATTTCACTCTTCACTGAATCCCCTTCTCCCTCACCGTCTTCAAGAAAGGCAACACTCACATCTGCCACTGTCCTTCTCTCCCAACGAAGGGAAGGTAAGCGGATCTATGATGTTGGTATATTTTCGTTCAGAGAAAAGAAAGAACTTTTGCAAAGTAGTAACCGATCCTCACTCTATTTTTTGTTTCATTGTCATTGTGATTGTGTTTTCCTTTCAATGGTCTCCTAGTATTCGTCAGTTTCATGATGGACCAACGAGAACCAGGCAAAGATCTGCCGATATTGGAGCAGACGCGAGACACTGATCCCCACGAGACAGAGAGCTCCAAGAAGATGGAGGCAGCCACCAAGCTGACCCCAGATACGCTCATGGCCACTAATGAGATGGTCAACGCCCTGTTTGAGGTTACAGCCCCCGTGGCACTGCGGGATTAGTTTCCCCCCTTCGAGGATGTGTCGCCCCCTCCCCCCCCCCACTGAGTTGCCCAAGGTGATTTTCTTCTTTGCCGAGCTCGATTGTGGTTTTTCATCTAACTATGTGGTGACGAATAATGCAAAATTGTATTAGCTTCGATGCCATGCTATACATAGTGGTTTAAATAAGTTGTGTTTCTTATACTAGAAAGTAATTTAGAATTTGTTTCTGTTTCAATTAGTGCCCCAATGCAAACAAGGATTGTGTGGTTGTACATGTCACTCTCTATGAGGCGGATGGCCTGAATATACGCACTAGGAAAATAGAGATTTTAGGTTGTTGGATCCTGGAATCCATTTGCACTTATACCAATGAAGAGTTGTATTCCAGCCTCACTGTTGTTAGGCATGTTGTCCAGGGTGTACTGAAGCACAAGAAGTTCAAAGCTACTCCTTCGTTTGTGAGGCACACTGTTCTTGTCAAGCTTACACAGGAAGATGATGTGGCATGCCTCCACAAACAAGTTTATGAGTGGCCAGGCCACAAGGTTGTCTTCAAGAAGGTTCACAGGATTGAGCTGCTACTGGGAGTCCTCGATGATGTTCATGGCAAGGTTCGTCTTGTGTCCAGCCCAAATTAGATCGAGGCATGAAATAGTTAACCCATCTTGTGTTTAATAGTAGTTTGGATTGTGTCTAATTATCCGAACCTTGCTTGTTATCGAGCCCTCTGGGGCTAGTACTTTGTTTGAATCCATCTATGGGAACTGCTGCTACTTTTGTGTGCCCGTGAATCATGTGAGAACCATCGTAATTGTTGCCGAAACAGATGCGTCCCCACTACTTTTTTCATGAATATGGCAGGCTTAAATTTCCTGGAGTTCACTCTGGTTATTTTTATTGCCACCATCTAGCGTTAGGTTCTCTCATTCCAGAATAACCAATTATAATTGTGTTCTCAGCTGGAATGCTGAACCGAACCATGTAGTGTACTGACTAGCTGAAAGTCTTGTGCATTCCACTAAATTTAAGCACCGCTATTTGCAGAAATAAGCACACCACAATGCCTCTTGTCCGTGCACCTGTCCAAAAAACCACCGTGCAACCGTGCCAGCTAGTCCTCGGTCCATGGATGAACTGGTAGAAAGTGCATTCCGGACTATGATGCAGTTGTTTTCGCTCGTCCCTCCACTACAATCAGGAAGTAAAACGTACGAATCAACTTCTTTTATATTGCGTTGGTCATTCTAACTAGTAACTACCAATGTAGGAATACCTGGAAGACGGGTGGTCAGACGACGGCAACGAGGGATAGGCATCTCATTTTGCACAGTTCTACTAAAAGTGATATGTGTGCTTTTGATTGCACGGATAGAAACGATACGGAGACAGACATCCCGGAAAAGAATGGAGACAGACATCCCTGTTTGCGCAAATACGAAATATGGTTATTTAAACAGTGACAGATATTTGCAGTGGCGTATGATTAACATTAGCATCTACTGTGTTATAACTGGCACTAGATTGACAGTATGAAAGTGTCCTTAATTAGGTAGCATCACATCACATCAACACTGCCACTAGATTAACATGCAGAATAATAGCATTAGTATTACTGTCATGAGAGTAGCACATGGTCAGTAAATGTGCAATCAAATTTGTGCAGTTCCACTGGGATGAAGCAATGTTAGTGGTGTGAGATTTAAGTGTAACTGCAAAAACACAATTCATGGGAAATAAAGCAAGACGGAAGCACTTCATAAAATGGTGGTGGCATTGCTTCAATTTATCAACGACACTAGACCATTACTTATAGTGACATTAGGTGGCATTGCTCAATGCTTCATGTGATTTTACATTAAGGGTAGTGATATGGGCATAGGGACAGCAGGGGCATAAAGTGGTGAGGTAGATGTGGTTGCCGAGAGCGCAAACACTCAGGCAGCATGTCTGCATTTGTCCCATTTTTTATCTCCTTGACGACATTTTCCTATGTGAGCACAGGAAATCTAGACTTGATCATTCTCATTTGCGTTGTCCCCCAACACCCGTCACTTTCTTTCCTTTTTCAACCAAGAGATAGGTCCACTTCCCCCCACCCTTCGCCATCCACCATGCTTTCTTCGTCTTTTCAACCAAGAGACCGGTTGGGTAGCCAGTATCTACTACTTTCCCCCATTTCCTCTTAGAACCAAGTCCTAGATTCATGCTACAGCTTTCCCACTTTGTTCCCTATTTGAACCAACTCTTAGAGTTGATTGTATGAACTAGCTTTACCTCTAATAATAGTAAAAGTCTAGGTGTCCTGGGAAGAGCGGACAGAAGTAGAAAAAGATCCACACGAAGCCAAGTGGGGAGCTGGGGCAGTAGAGTAAGGCATGATTCGAAGGAATATATACCTGAGGGTCGTCAGCATGTGGCAAAGACGGCGTCGGGAGGCCGCATCTTGGACACAATACTGCAGGGAGGAAGAAGGGGTCGGAGGCCCTCCTGAACCGGCGCTCTCTCGGAGGGAACGGAACGGCCGTCGATCGGGACGCGCGGACAGCCGTTGGTCTCCTCCCTCGCCGCCGATGATAGCGTGAACGATGCACCTAGACCCCTGCCCTGGTCAAGGTTGTCCGGCCAGATTTGTGACCAGCCGTGAGCTGAGGGAGAGTGTGGCCACCTATGTCTTGCTTAGATCTAGAGAGCATGACAGAGTGAACAAGAGGAACCCTAGTAAAGCAAGCGCTAAGGCTCCTGCTTATATATATAGTGGAGTGATTTTGTTGTACCAGCTTCAAAAAAATGCGCTCCTACGTGTACCCGCGAGTGGGTGTGAGTGAACTGGTGCGTGCATGCACCGCTTCTCTTTGTGAGAGTACAATATACTATCCCCAAAGAACGTTCGCCACAAGAGTAATAGTATAAGTGTGTGACGTGTGAGGTAAAATAAAATGTGCGTGACGTCTTTTGTTTTTTAGGAGTTCTGAGGGTAGGGTGTGAAGAGCACATATGTGTGTGACATCTACCTGCAGATAGACGGTGGGTGCGAGAGGACTCGGGAGAGTCATGACTCGTGAGGGTGTGTGTGCGTGAGAGAGAGGGGGAATGTATCAATGCAATGCATGTGTTCGTAAATCATTTTCCGACAAATGTTCGCCACAAGCCTTTTCCTGACGAACGCCATAAGAACCGTTAGATCGGCATCTGACAGTGTCAGTTTTTCCATGTCATTTAATAGAACAACCACTCCTCCTACACACAAATCTTCCACATGAGTGTTAGCAACTGGCGTATCCTCCCTCCATTCCAAAATGCAGTGCATATAGCTTTATTGAAAATCCAAACCTTGCAAACTTTTACCGAGTTTTCATGTACCAAATTGCACATGTAGAATACCCTCTTCATTCATCTTCGAGAGGTAACTATAAAGATGGGGGAGGAGTCTACAAAGAAAGACAATCGTATCACCTGCAGCAATTTCAACCATCCTTTGGTGTGGAGGAATATCATAGGAACTCTATATGATATGATTTTTATAGGATTTTTTCCTTTAGAGCCAATTGGTTCATAGGAATAGATTCATATACTCCACATTTCAAGGGAAATAAGCATGATATCATTACAATAGCTTTAGAGCCACTTGGTTCATATGAATGGATTCCTATACTCCCATAATTTCAAAGGAAAATAAACATTAGTGTATATTCAATAGAAAAGTTCCTATGATATGAACCAAATTACATCTCTTTTCTAATCCCTACTCATAGGAATTGAGATACTCCATGTCATCTCTTTCCCTACAACTTCCATGTATACATCTTCTATTCGTAAATAGCTAGCACAACCCACTAGTAGCTTTTTTCCAAGACATGCAACTATGGCACAAGAACTATATATTGTGCGAATAACTTTGAAAGATGGTCGCTGGATGAAGCTAATCCAACAATGCAGAGATGGCAAATCCGAGCACTACTGGCCGTTGGATATCATCAACATTCCACCAGATCTGCCACATGTACAATTTAGAAGACACCATGGTTGAACTTAAGCATAATGCACAAACCTCAAAACACAAGCACTTCTCCTTTGTCCTAGAATCTTCCGTACCATAATTTATTTTTCTAAATGAATTGAAATTATTTGTTTTTTACTTTATGCTTTACAATGAACAACCCCATGAATCATAACATTTTTATAAAACTAATTGATTTTGAATGAGATGAACTATAAGAACTAAACGAATATCTACATCATGCATATATGACTCAAAGCTTTACATGCTATAGTGTGTATTTATTCATAATTTGGTTTTGAAATCTCATGCGTTCAATGCATGTGTACCTTACTAGTTTTGAGTAGAGTAGCAAATTTCACACGGCCCCGGGTATATCAAAATGCAGGGCCCATGCATCATTGCCTTTTGGTCGAACCTACGTCCACAATTTTTTGTACGTACTATATCTCCACTAGTCCCTGAACCCAAAATGATGCCTCGTTCCCCTAAAACCAAGCGGCCCACACATATTTAAGGCGTCGAATCGAACTTAATCCCTCTCCCGTTTACTACGACGTGGCCCCGCACGCCGTATTAGTACTCCTACAAACCCTACCGCCGCACGCATCATCGGTATTCTTCAAGAGGACGAGGGAGAAGCCGATTTGTAGTGGGGGCGCTTTCAAAAAAATGATATGTTGTGGAGACCAATACCCTAGGGTGCCCTAGGTAGCTACCGCACGCATCATTGGGTTTCTCTTTTATTTATGCTCTTGCGCCCTAGAGTGAAATGATGTTTGCTTCATCCATCCATCTTAATGTGGGAAAGGTAGGGCTTTGTGATTTCACCTGTCATTGCTCATTTTCTACTATTGCGGCGCTACGACCGGGCTGCCTCCAATTCCAACTGCTGCTCTGAACTGTAATTTCGTGCATCACACGTGGAACAAGACGGTGGGTGAGCCACATGTCAACCAAAGGGGTCCTGTTAAGTGTGTCGCCATTTCGTGTGTGGACTGACCCTGCTTGAGTTGATATGCCAACACGACAGGTGCAGCCTACCACTTGGTTTTGCTCCTTGGTGAATCCCGACTATATTGAGCTAAAAAGATACGTACTGAACTACCCTCCCCGTCTCGGTTTTGTAGGTGTCTCGGTTTATAGGCTGTGCATGTAGTTCTAGGTCATCCATTTGACTAACTAAATATGAGTTACTATGTCACAAAAAGTATATCATTGGATTATTAAGCAGATATAGTTTCTAAACATATACTATGAGTTACAATGCCAGTTAAATTCTCAACCTAGAATGATGTGCATACCAAGTAAACCGACATGGAGGAAGTATAGTAGTAAAGATGAGGTGATTTTACCAAGCAATTAGCGGGGGAGCGTGGCCTGTCATGCGGTCCCACGTGTCATGATGTACTAAGGTGATGCACGTGTCCCTCTTGAGGCAGAAGCAATACTACGTGGTTTGAGATGATGGCGAACCGAAGTGTGAAATAATGGTTGCTTCGTCCGTCTAGGAAGGTGCGGCATTGTGATTTGATGTCTCATTGCTCATTACTACTTCTACTGGGGCGGTGCGACTGGGGTGCGTCCCCCCCGTTGTTCTGCACTGTTATTTGGTGCTTGACACATCGACCCGATTGCTATATGTCCCACATGTCTATGACAGGAAGTACAAAATTCATGAAAGCGAGCGTCAACGGAGGTGTGCAAGACATGGCTTAGGTTTTTGCTGCTTCGCATAGTATGTTCGAGGCAAACCCGGACTAAAAAAGGCGATGGTGGGTCTTTTCCTGCGCGGCAGGCAGGGTAGTTTGGGATAGTCTGTTCGAGGCAAGGAGGCAGGAAGGGAAACAAGCAAATAAAGGTTGAGCTACTTAGTTTTGGGAAAATTAGTTTTGGGAAAATCTGATTTTACGGAGTATGTACCCACTAGGGTTTATAGGGCTCATCTAAAAACATTAGTTTTTCCGTTTTATAAGTCTCAATTCTACTACTAGTAGTAGTACCATCACATGTTGGATTTCGAGGTGCGTTAGATCACCCGATGCAAGCAGTGTCAAGAGAAAACTCACCAATGCATGTAGAAGTTCATGGAAATTTAGTGGTCATTCATGCATTCATTCTAATTAATGCGTCGGTAAACATAACTTCTTGAGAAAAACGAGCGTACTAATTACTTGTGCAAACTAGGAGTACGAAATTAATTCGGCCACTCACCGTCTACCTTGGTTAGAGAGATTTTGAAATTGAGCCATAAACTGGAAAGGAGGGAGTAGTAACTTTTGTCTCAATTACTATTTGTGGTCTTGTATAGATTCAAAATGTATTTTTTTATAGTGGCCTTGTATAAGTAAATGGAGGGAGTACTAAAGACATATATATTCTAAACAATATGATAATCTCTCTGACCAAGGTAGTAGGGACGAGGAGTAAACGGAGGGAGTAGTAAAATTTTCTCCTCGTCCTGCGAGCCACCGTATGCGTAGGCGAGGTAGCGGGCGTAAGGCGTACAATACTACTACTAGTAAGCAAGCTTCACCTCATCCTGCGAGCCACCACGCCCGTGAGCAGTGGAGATGGTGTACTAAGCAAGCTTCTCCTCGTCCTACGAGTTGAGGGGACACATCAAAAGTACTCCAGTGTATAGAGCCTTGCCTCTAAGGTAGGCCCCACATGGTTTGCCTCTTTTTTAACATAACGGGTCAAGTCGCAATTTGGTTGTTCACCCGTGGTAGACGATCCTCCCTCCAGCAAGTGGACAACCAGTTCACGGTCAAATTTCCACGTGGGCTGCCTTTTCATACAGAAATGAGCTCCACCGTGTACACGCGCGGGTGTGGTTGGGAAAGAGATGGGTGTACGTGCGCTGTGCGTGCACCTCTTCTCGTCGTGCACGTCCCCCACCTACGTGTGTGTGTGAGAGAGATACAAAACTAGACAAATGGCTTGTGCGAAATAACTACTCTTCGTAAGCCATTGTAAGAGTGGACAAAATGGTGAAGGAGGAGATAGAGGAGCAGC
Organism: Triticum urartu; assembly: GCF_003073215.2. Lineage (NCBI taxonomy): Eukaryota > Viridiplantae > Streptophyta > Magnoliopsida > Poales > Poaceae > Triticum > Triticum urartu. The sequence continues at coordinate 314,952,323 of NC_053027.1, forward strand.
AGAGGTGTGTGATTCTTGGCCAGCGTTTGGCCTCATTTAAATATGAGATTAAATAGATGGCGGACAGGAGGAGCTCGGATGACGTTGCGTTTAATGCCAGCCCGGTCATGAACGGACGTGTGTCCAGAGTAGGTTTCTCGGCTTCCACACGGGCGGGTTCCATGGATGCATTTGAATGCGGCAAGGAGGTGTGTTCAGCCGGGAGTGCAGCAAGTGGCACCCTCGACTCTGACGCAGGACACCGCACCGTTCTTCCAGTAAGGTGTGGGCTCTTTGGGCACATGGCCTGCATGTCAGTGACCCAACGCAGGCAGCGCACAACAGAGGAACCTTTGGTGGGCCAGGGCAGTCAGAAGCGGGCATTTCATAAACCGATGATTGTTCACTGAGTGTGACGTCATCCTTTTCATGTAGATAAGCCTACTATGTTGATAGCCCGTTCGATACGTTGCGATTCATAAAGACCGCTGCAAACATCAATGTTCTGCTTATCACAGATAAGATGGATTAATACTCGTAACAATCCATGTCCTTAACAATGGGTGCATGCATGCATAGGTTGAGCATGTGTCTTGCATCATGTGTTGTGTGCACGAAGGCGTGCGAGTGTTGCGTGCGTGCAAGGGTATGTTTTAGTGTTGCATGCATGTGTGCGTACGTGCGTGTGTTCATGAGTGCATGTGTACATGTTAGTGTTGCACGCCTACATGCGTGCTTGTGTTTGTTATGCGTATGTGTCAGTGTTGCACGCCTGCATGCGTGTGTGTCTTGCGTGCGTGCATATGTACGTGAGGGGTGAGGCTACACGTCAGTCAACTAACGTTTTCATCTCTAGTCATTAGATTTTCCAGCCGTTGGATACGAAATCAAGGGCCTGCAGTTTATCATCAAACTCCACCCCCCTGAGCCGCCAGCCACCACTGGCCGAACCGCCGGCCCCCGCCACCCGTGGCCGGCCCACTCACCCCGAAACCACTCCCCATCGTTGGTCCGCCGCCGCACCGGCCATCCCTCTAGGCCCCCCGCACTGAGCTTTTTCTCTAGCGATTCCCACCCCACCGCCCAATCAACGCGCCCCCACCGTCGGCGATTGCCAACCAGAGGTCTGACGACTTTGAGTACCCACCGACCACTAATTTATTACCATTTCTATCCATCATATACGCGCTGACGGGTGGGCCCCATGGTAATGTGCGCTGCTGAATGTGGATCGTTTGACTGGTCAATTGATCGTGTCATCAACAAATTACGGAGCTGTATGGTGAGCCAGTGACCATACGATCACCCTAAAATGTATTTTATTAACATAGTACTGACTCAAACTACCATTTCTTTCTTTCATATATGGGCTGACAGGTGGGCCCCATGGTTATGCGCCCCGATGGTGCAACACTAATTGCGCCATGTGGAACGTTTGACTAGTCAATTGATTGTGTCATCAACAAAATACGGTGTTGTACAGGTGAGCCAGTGATTGTATAATCATGACATGTATTTTTTTAACATGGTACATACGTAAGGGCTCATATATATGCGCAAGCACTCACCGCTATAAGCGCACACACGCAGACCCTACCCCTACGAGCACCTTCGAGAGAGTGAGCCAACATATGATCTTGAGATTTTATGAAGTCACCATAGGTCCTTGTAGTCGAGTGGAACGTCTCCTCCCACTGAACGCACATCGCCGGAAAATACTGAAATTAACCCAGGATAAATACATGCACCGAGACTTTAACCCTGATGGGCTCGAGAAACCACTGTCCTCCTAACCATCCAACCACATGTTGGTTAGCATGAAAAAATGTATGTGGTGACCGTGATGAGCTTATTCTGAAGTCCAGTGACCATATCGTGCTTTCTCTTCAAATACAATGACCGTAAGTGTCATCAACAAAATATGGAGCACACATCAAATGCAAAGTCCGTGAGTGTCATCAAGAAAATACGGAGACGTATCATGAGCTAGATACCATATGATCACCATGAGAATGTATATGATTCTGAAGTCCAGTGACCGTATAGAGCTTTAGCTTGAAATACAGTGACCGTCACGTGTGAATGTGTCGTGGGCATGCATACTTTGAGAGGAACGAGAGATAGTTTGTGTGCGTACGTGAAAGTGGTGTAGAAAGAGGGGGTGTCCGGTGGAGACAAGGAGAGATATGCCCTTCGTTTCTCTTTCTCGTGACTAATATTTTAGGAGAATATATAAACATTCACAATGCAGAAAAAATATTTTTGGATGCACCATGCAATTAACTTTCATGTATAACATTGTACTATTGTATATGCTTATTTTCTTAGTGGCCGATTGCGGTTGTTGTGTGGTGGGCACATCATTTCTAGTTGTGGTGGATCAACATGAGGACTCATGGGTCGGTTCCATCCTACACCACAATGGTTGGACCGAGACGCGTTATACGAAGACCCATGTGGAGGACTCGGCGTACAACACGAAGTTAGCTACCAGAGTCGCGGAGGACTCTATCCCCACTAGTGATAAGCCGACTATGTATGATTTGTGATCCTAGGCCCCCAGTATGTTATAGAAGCTTGGGGGCTAGTTCGTCGATAGTATACACACACACAATGCCTGGTATTCACGTGTACTTTCTACACACCCCTATCACTAGTATACAGTACCAGTAGTAGGCTTTTTCCTCGACTGCAAGGGTCCGAACTAGGGTAAAACTTTGCCTCGTATTACCATCCAGCCTAATAGACGGGGATATCCTACTGAATGATATGATGGAATCATATCTGCCAACCACTAAGAGAGAGGTGTGTCTGGGGGGGCAATGTGTGCGAGAGAGGCCTAAAGATAATGTGCGTGCAGGAGACACGTAGGCACATATCTGTGCGTATAGAGGGCTAGTAGAGACCGTGCATGTGTATATATGCATGTGATAGAAATAGTGTTTTCCAACTAAGATTAGTGAAAAGAGTGGTACATAGTAGTTAGAAAGAGAGAGAGAGATACAGAGAGAGCATGTGCGTGAGACTCCCCGACACCCCAAGAGAGATTGTGAGCATGTGTGAAAGACAAATGTTGATGCATATGAAGTGTGTGCACTTATGCGGTAGATAGAGAGATATATAGCGTGTTTGTGAGAACGGGCCGAGGCATAGTGCATCTACGTGTAAAAGGCAGTTCTATGCAGTAAATTATAATATAAATGGCATTATTATTTTTCGATGAGATCATGAATTTTGCATATTGTGTAGGGATGAAAATCGATCTATCAGACACCCATACTCTATTGAATTGTAGCATGTGCATGTGTTTATTTCATATTATCGATCCATAGAGTGAGAGCGGTTTGAAATACAGGCAATGGATGCTTTTGCAATTCATATATAAACACTAATTAGTGCACTCCATGTTGTTAGTGTGAAGCACTTTATACATTTGTCACTTGCATGGAGACATTCCAAATTGCAAGCTATGAAATAGAATACATGTCGAATTCAACATAAAGGTGGTTTCGAAGATTCGAATTCATTGGAAGTGCATTCATCAATTTGAACCCGAGATAATGGCATTTGTAAATCAGATGTAAAATGGGGCATCAATCTTTGTTGTGCGTTTGAACATGCTATATATATTCATACGCATGCCTAACTTTTTTTCTGCAACCAAGGAGATTATATCTGGAACCATGCATGAACTGAGGTAAGTTGCATATTTTTTAATATATACTCGTGTACAATGTATATTCAAATGTACCCCCTCCATTCCAAAATAATCGTAGCTTTAGGATTTTCAAGAGTAAAGATTTGTGAAGTTTGAAAAATCCTGAAAGTTCAATTCAAGAGAACCGAAAACGTTAATGCTTCTGCTCCCAAATATTGAACAAAGTGCCAAATAGGCCTTTGGTCACCCGAAACAGCATGAGACTAATGTTTGGTGGTAGGAAATTACTGTCCTGACTCTGGCCTGTGTAGCCTATCAGCCCGATGTCCAAAGGTCTAAACTGGGGTAGGTTTGTAACTTCACCAAGACGCCAGTCTCAACTGCCTCCGAGAAGCATTCATACGTCGTGGGCGCCTAAACACCCATGCGCTCAGCCAAAATCTATCCCGCCCACATTTGGGACACCTGAGATTACTGTCCTACCCCCACCCCGCAATATGTCCGGAATTTTAGATGGGGGCAAAGTTTGTAACTTTCCCCAAATTACAAACAAGCGCGTCCCAAACTGAAACATTGTTCCCCCTTAGTTCCCCGCCTCCCTCCGTTTCCCCATTCATACTTCGTGGGCGTCAAAACGCCCTCTCCACCAGCCGTGAAACCCCAGCCTCCTCCGTCCTCCACCCGATAGCGCTCAATCCATCGCCGCCCTCCTCCATCACGCTGGAGCCGGTACCCCGA